>NC_061094.1:16485365-16525365 GCF_015104395.2 Macrobrachium nipponense | reverse complement strand
GGATGATGACCACATCTGCTTCCTCGTGTGTTGTACGAAGATCGGGTCTCTTCCTTATACATTACAGATCTCTGTTGGAGTTGGTTCAGGTACAGTACCTACCATCAGTCTCCTGCTCTGATGTAATAGGTCATTCATCTCTCAAAAATATTCACAGATATGATTGATTAACTGAAGCTTCTTCTCTGTAACAGTGAGACAAACCTTTTGAGATGGGAGTGTTGTTACCATGGTCAGCATATGTTGGCAGCCGACATTGTTTCTAGCTCATGATGTCTGAGTAGTTTCCTTGATGCTACCAGCATAGTATTTATTAAAGATTAAATATGTATCGACATTCTGAAGGTGAGTACATAATGAACTCTACAATAATCTTTATACAGTCATGAACAAGTCCATGGAAAGGCCAGTGGACTATCCACAGAACAGCACATCCATCTAGAACTATTGCATCTGCATGAACAGATTTATGATTTGTGAGCTTAACTTGAAGTTTTGTCTTCACTGTAGATTTAGATTTTGTGAGGCACATCTTGCCAGATTCATCAAACACTGATGCTGGAACACTGGGAAGTTCATGTCCCAGAGCATCCTCCATATCAATGTTTCGAATTTTCTGTAAACATAATACCCTGGAGTAGATCAGTGATGTGTCATATATCTGGTTATTCTCTAGCCCTATAGGACATCGAATGGACGAAAGAGAGGCTTGGACTGGATCAGAAGCTGAAGAATGGTGAAACGCCAGTAGTTGGGGGGCTGCTGGTTGTTCTCTGGTCCTATAGGACTTCAAATAGACGAAAAGCGAGACTTGGACAGGATCAGAAGCTGAAGAATGGGAACGGCCAGTGGAAGCATTTGACACAAGTGACCACGATCTGCTGCTTGAAGATCTGAGAGCAGTAAGTATTGAAGATATACTCAAATGGTACAAAAGCTACTTAGAAAACGGGAAGGCTACAGTGGTTATATAAAATACGAAATCAAAAAGGAAAGGCCCAACAAAGGGAGTGCCCCAAGGCAGGGTCCACTGGTAATTGCCAATTACACAACTGAATTAACGGTAGAAGACATAAAAAAAAACAAGGACGTCAACGAAGAAATTGAAACTTTATGACAACAAAACAATGTATGTAATTTGGATCTAACAGTGCACTACGAAAATGTGAACGTCAAAAAAAACTATTGGGTCGTCATCAATAAACATTGTAGCAGCAGTGAGGAACTTAGAAGTATTTAATATTAATAAATTTTCGATTAAAAACCATACATTGCATATTGCAAAACCCGTAACTATCATACTATAAGAAACACTGCATTTATTAGAAAATATTTAAACGAAGATACTCTGAAAACAGAAATTTGTAACCAAATACTTTCGAAGCTTGACTATTACTGGTTCCATGCAACGTAAAAGTACCTACAGAGGCGTAATTACCTACTGAGAAAATTGCAAGGAGTAAAAAATAGAGCTGTTAGATTGATAAATAGATTATTTCCCATGACACAATAACCCCAGCACTAATCGAGCTACATTTGCTCCCAGTAAAAGCAAGAATAGAGTAAAAAATACTTCTTACAGTCTTTAAAGCACTAAAATAGCGTGAACCAATATATGTGAGAAATGGCTTAAGCTTCTTTAGACCAGAAATGAATATTGTGATCAGACATGCTGGTGAAGCATAGTATAGGCTATTTGAACCTAGAACCTAGAACAAATCGGAAGTCAGGCGAGAGAGCATTTGAACACCCATAACCCCGTTTTCCCATCGGCCCCCTTTACCGCAGGATAGCGTTTAAGGCATAATTCTCCGTGGTGGTCTTGGTTTTACCCCACCCAAAACCCTGCGTTCCCATCGGTTCCCCTTACCGTAGGATATAGTTCAAAGGTAAATTATAGGTTAATTGCAGCCGGCCGAAAAAATATTCCTTTACATTCTTGTTCAGGAGGTAAAATTCCATAGAAAAACACCAACCACCACAGTCTAGTTCACCGCGATATACGGGCTTAGATCTACCGCGAATAAAACGATGCTCACTGTCAGCCAGAAGAAAAAAGGAAATACGATTAGTAGAGGATTCCTCTCGCTCCGAGGGTAATTGCACTAGGAGGCTCTTGTGAAGAAGAGGTCACCCGACCGCCGCCAACCCCTCACAAGCGAGTGAAGAGGGCGTAGGAGTAATCACTCTCGAAGGAGCCCAAGGATTAATCATAAGATATACTGCCGAGCATGCCGGAGGCGTTAGGGTGTTAAAGGGCGAATGTTATGCCCTTGGCCGCCGACCCCTACACACGCTGGGGGAAGGCAGCCTGCAAGGCTATCACAAATCGTGGATTTGTATATATTAATAAATATCAAACAGTATATAAAGTACACAGTAGGCCTATATTAAAGTAAGAAAAGAAAAGATCCAACCGGGAAGAGAGTTTAACGACAGTCAGGCAATGGCTTACCAGTCCACATCTTCACCGAAAGTCATTCCTATGGCGCAAAAGATGAAGGGTTTGTTTATTGTGTAGGAACAATGTACTGTCGTATTCCCTTAGGAAATATACAACTGTCACTGACAATTTTATTAACATTTGAGCAGAACTAATTCTTTTTAATAATAGTAACTTGAGTGGAGTAATACCTGTTGGAAGTAGATCCGCACAAATGTATTCCTTTAACATTGGAAAGTACCTCAGTATTAAGGATAACTGTCGATATCACGTAACTATTACGGCAGCGTATCCTGATTGTGACAGCTATTGGTATGGCTGTTAATTGCTCATAAGCGAACCCTTGTTTACAGCCTCAACAGTGTTGCCAACCGTGGGGTAATTACCCTACGCGTAGGGTAATTCAAATTGAAATCCAGGTCTGTAGGGTAATGGGGTATTGTCCCAAAATGTGGGCAAAACGTTGGGTAATTTCAAGATCTGTTTGTCTTCAACTTTATTTTATATAATTTTATTTATTTATCTATTATGTGGTAAATTAATTGCCAACGATTTTTTTTAAAGCAAACGCTAGTTTCCAAAGTTGATCCATCAAATATGGAACAACTTTTACCTTTACCTAAAATTCATCTTGGAAAAAACTGCTTAGAAATAATCATACAAGAAGACCTTAATTCTTCTGATGTCAAAGATGTCAAAACGAGATGT
Organism: Macrobrachium nipponense; assembly: GCF_015104395.2. NCBI lineage: Eukaryota > Metazoa > Arthropoda > Malacostraca > Decapoda > Palaemonidae > Macrobrachium > Macrobrachium nipponense. The sequence goes on along the minus strand of NC_061094.1, from coordinate 16,522,214 downwards.
TTGTCATTTTATAAGACAGCTTTTGAGGAGATAAAGAGAATGCTGCCTTTAAATGATCCATTATTTCGTGAGCTAGAATTCATTGAACCTACAGTAGCACTTGACTTTAACAGTAAAAACCGACTTTCATCTCTTTGGCTTCTCAGAGACAAATATAAGCATTTGTTACATGATGATAGTGATATGTGGATGAGAAATGGCAAAAGCTGCCTCTCTATTTCGATGAGACGGAAATTAAAGAACTGAAATTGAAATATAACAATGAATTTTGGGGTTTCCTTACTAATGTGAAGAATTGTGATGAGCCTGTGTTTAAAAATTTGGTTGCTTTGGCAAAATTAGTTTTCATTCTTCGTCAATCAAATGCAGACACAGAAAGAAAATTTTCTTTTCTAACTGATGCCAAGACAAAAAATAAATAAATAAATAAATAAAATGGGACCTGAACTACTGAATGCCATTTTGGTTACCAAGTCAGCGATGAAGGGTAAAGAGGAAGACTGCAGAACTAAAAATGTTACAACTGAGTTATTGAACTACATAATGTGTCAATGTATGACTTCAAAAATGTAGGTGACGAATGAAATAACTATTGTACAATATTTTTTTTTAAATTCTTATATCTTAAGGCCAGGCATAGGGTAATGGCAGGTAAAGTAGGGTAATGTCAAAGCCAAGGTAGGGTAATGAGCTGTGAGAGGGTTGGCAACAACTACGCCTCAGGCATTTCAGTGACAACAAGAAAATGACGACCTAGCAACGTGAACCGATTAATAATATATCAGTTTTCGCCGAAAAAACAGATTTTTTTTTAGGTTTCAAGAAGCTGAAAAAGGCAATAGACGTCTACGAAGAGTCAAACTTCCAGAAATTGTATACCCGTAGGTCAAGACTGATCGAATCGGCCCTAAAAAGAGCTCCGAAGAGGAGATTCAAAGATTTGAGGCCTAGCTAGTAAAGTAGTGCAGCAGTCAGTAGTGCGTCCCATATGGGAAAAATTTGTTTTACCAGAGGATCGACTTTGGTAGTTTTCCATGCCGCCATGAATACAGTAGAGCACGATTTCTGTGTACTTCAAAACCTTCCTTGAATCTCCTCTTCGGATCTCTTTTCAGGGCCGATTCGATCGTTCGTGACCTACGGATATACAATTTCTGGAAGTTTGATTCTTCGTAGAAGTCTATTGCCTTTTTCAGCTTGTTGAAACCTGAAAACATCTGTTTTTTGGCGAAAACTTATGTATTATTACACAGTTTAGAGGAGATTCAAAGTAGATTTGAAGTACACATATAGATTAGATTAGTTTTACTTTTCATGTATATAGTCAAAATCTAAATATGTTTAAGTATTATTGGGATTTTTATATTTTCATTTACTGTCACAATGTTTTGGTGCTTTGGTGATGACAGTATGGTGCTTCACTTTGGCATTTTGAGTTGAACATGTTCAGCAAACAATTCAGTTCGACTATTATTACTACTGTCGCTGATCTTCTAGTGCCATACCTATAGCTCTTAGCAACAGTGTACGGCAACTGCTGCATGATTAGCAAACTGGAAAACGGATACGGCTAACTGCCGTACCTACAGCAAGTCAATAGCGCAATATGGCATCACTGACAGAATCTGATGTACCCTCACCACATTGCTATTTGTACGGCAGGAAGTCTGAAATTGATGCATGTGCAATTCACACCGCAGGCGTCTATTACCTCGTTCAGGCAGGTTGGCATGGAGGCTACGAGTCGTTCGCAAATGTTTGGTGTGCGTCGCATGGATTCCCATACCTCTCTCACTGATCGGTCAATAACATCGCATGTCCGTTCTGGTCCCATTTTTATTTCTTGTTTCATTATTCCCCATAGATTTTCGATGGGGTTGATATCACAGCCTTTGGCAGGCCAGTCCATTACTTGAATTTCAGGCTTGGTCTGTGTGTATGGGGCTATTGTCCTGGACAAAAATGATGGGTTCATTGTCAGGGTTTGTCATGGCTCTTACTGTTGGCAGCATCACATCTTGTACATATTACCTGGCATTCAACTTGCCGTTTACCCTTACTGGTTCCCCTGGGCCGTGACTCGACATCCAGCCCCAGTAATTAACTCCAACACTGCCGCTCGTGGCTCTCTTAAATGTTGCTATCATCATATCTTGTGCTGATGCGTTGCCAAACATGCCTTGCTGTGGCCTCCACCGACGTAAAGTAAGTGTAGATAATTGTAATTACTGAATAAACCTCCACAAAGGCTGCAAACACACGACTGTCAAGACCACGGGCGTTATACAGATCGTGTATGGCTGTGTGGCACGTTACCTCATATGAAAACAAGGATTCTTAACGCAAACGATAGTAACAGTCATTAACCAGATATACGAAGACGATTTTTTCTCAGTTTGACACCAAATTTCTCTCATACTTTTTCTTTTTCTTATTATTACTTCAACCTCCTTCAAATTGTACCAACTCTCTCTCCCACCTTGCTATCCAACCTCTTATCCTCCTTTCACTGTCATGATTTCTGGGAAGGAATAGCATTGCTGGTATTTGAATTATTTTCGAAACCAATTGTGGGAGCTGTGGTTGTCTAACCAAATACCCGAATGTTTGGACCATAAGAATGTCAGTATCTTTTTACTGGCATGCGGAACTATCTCAGTACCAAAATTGGCCCTTGCATGATTAAAGTGGGGATGATTGTATTCCTGAAATGCTCTCAGTCCTATCAAGCAGGTTGACATACACTTGATCCACACTAATCATGGTGATACTACCATCCCTTCAGGGTAGGGTATGGAGTGGACATTCGGGAGTCAGCTCTCACTGGTGTCATTGGTAGTGAAATTAATTTCATGGATGGCTAATGAGGTTTCTTTTAAGGTGATAGGCAGTCTGAAAATTTTCTTCCTCTAAAATATTCGCCCCCCACCCCCCGCCAAAAAAAAAACAAACTAATATTGATGATGTTTCCTCTACCCCTGGATCCTATGGCGAACCCCAGACACTGTTGAAGACCGCTGCCAACATGAGTAAGGAAAACCCTGTTGACAATCTAGGCAATAACCAGGATCACTCCACCTAGAAAAAAAATTTGATACCAACCCACAAGGAAATTTAAAACGCTATGGTGATAATATACTAATAAAAGCTGTTCTTGGTCTTGGATTGGGTTAGGTCGGGTCCGCTCAGGTGCAGTTGTCTATCTAGGTCCTGGCCAGGGAAGGAGCCAGCAGCCCCCAACTGCTGGCAGCCCTTCTTCAGCCGCGTCTTGTTCTTGGTCTTGGATTGGGTTTGGTCGTGTCTGGTCAGGTGCTGGTGTCTATCTAGGTCAGGGCCAGGGAAGGAGCCAGCAGCCCCCCAACTGCTGGTCCGTTCTCCAGTCGCGTCCTCTTCTTGGTCTTGGATAGGGTTTGGTCGTGTCTGGTCAGGTGCTGGTGTCTATCTAGGTCCAGGCCAGGGAAGGAGCCAGGAGTCCCCCAGCTGCTGGCGTCCCTTCTCCAACCGCGTCCTGTTTTTGGTCCTGGATTGGGTTTGGTCAGGTCTGGTCAGGTGCCGGTGTCTATCTAGGTCAGGGCCAGGGAAGGAGCCAGCAGCCCCCCAACTGCTGGTGGCCGTCCTCCAGCCACGTCCTGTTCTTAGTTATGGATTGGGTTGGGTCTGGTCCGGTCAGCGGTCGGGTCCAGTCAGGTGCTGGTGCCTATCTAGGTCCGGGCCAGGGAAGGAGCCAGCAGCCCTCCAACTGCTGGCGTCCCTTCTCCAGCCGCATCCTGTTCTTGGTCTTGGATTGGGTTTGGTCGTGTCTGGTCAGGTGCCGGTGTCTATCTCGGTCCGGGCCAGGGAAGGAGCCAGCAGCCCCCCAACTGCTGGCGGCCGTTCTCCAGCCGCGTCATCTTCTTGGTCTTGGATTTGGTTGGGTCCCGGTCAGGTGCCGGTGTCTATCTAGGTCCAGGCCAGGGAAGGAGCCAGCAGGCCCCCAACTTCTGGCAGCCATTCTCCAGCTGCGTCCTCTTCTTGGTCTTTGATTAGGTTGGGTCCCTGTCAGGTGCCGGTGTCTATCTAGGTCAGGGCCAGGGAAGGAGCCAGCAGCCCCTCAACTGCTGGCGTCCCTTCTCCAGCTGCGTCCTGTTCTTGGTCTTGGATTGGGTTTGGTCGGTTCTGGTCAGGTGCCAGTGTCTTGGTTCTCTCCAGTCTCTAGATTTCCTGACTCACTCTCTTGGTTTCTCGTGTTGCAGGATAGCGCACATTCAGGTCCCATCTCCTCTGGTTAAAAACTGGTTTGAGGAAACACAGTGAGAAAAAGAGAGAGAAATGAAAAGAAAGATTTCTGTCACTCAAACATTCATTCTTCTTTCAGCCTTCATAGTCCCCTGATTCCCTCCCTTCCCAATCCCAACATGCACTCACGCATTCTTACTCACAATCATTCACAAATGAGCGCGCTCATGCACACACACCACACTCTACTTCTCTCTCTGTCTCCATTTCCACTTGCCTTATGCTTAGTTTCTGAATATTCCTCTCGAGTGTCAGTGAAGAATTCTTCGAGGATGAAGAGGATTCTGGCTCCGGACAGAGCAGCAGCCTGCAGTAGTGGACTCTATGATTTCGTTGTAGAGGAGCAGGAAGCAAAATGGAAGAATTGTCAGATCGAGAAAAAGGACGAAGATCCGATGCTGCTCCAGAGATGTCACTCACTCAGGAAAGAAGACGAAGGCAGCTGCTTTGGGCCGTGAGTTTTGTTTGCATTGGGGTTGAAATCCTCCTGGAATTTTAGGAAAACGTTATTTCTTTTAAGGAAAAATGGAATCTCCATTTTTAAGAAATTCTTAGCAGGGGCAGAAAGATGGAAGAAGAGACAGAAATTCGAGGGAGAAGCAGACACATTTCTGGAAGGATTCTTAGGGTTTTTGGATAATTGGTACGACGTTAGGAGTTCTGAATACTTCAAAGACTTTCCATTTTTATCTCAGAGAAATTTAGTTCGTTAGGAGGAGGAGGAGGATTATTTCTTTAAAATTTCTAAATTTCTAAAATTCCGTGAATCTCTCACAAGGAAAAGAGCATCACGAATGAGGACAAATGAAGATAAAATTTAATGAGAGGATGACTTTGTTCGTCTGATCCCTTTTGAAGTTCCCCAAGAGAGGGAGGTACACGGAGGACCCACAAAAACTGAAGAACTACCTGAGGAAAGCAAAAACTGAGTCGTCCAAAATGTTCTTCGATTTGCAAGTCCGAGTTCCTCGTTATTTAAGATTTTTTAAAAATGTATTATATACTTATAGTTTTATTTTCGTTCATTAAAATGAATTATATTGTAAAAAGAAAATTGAAAGTCAAAGCGTTTGATAGAATTACCTGTATTTTATTCATATCTTTTCTGCACTGAACAAAGGCATCAAATATAATGGTTGTGCAAGTCTAACACTATACTTTACCTAATGCACACAAAAAATGGTTGAACACATCACTCATATTGTTCAGTATTATTGTATAAATATAATAATCAAAACGTTTATGAATGAAATAAAGATGAGCAATGATTGGATGTGAAAGCAAAGAGTAATAAAGATGATTGTTGTGTCCACTGAGCGTCCTGAGACGCCATGTTCACGCCTCCAATATCAAATGACTGAGAGATATTCATCTACATGCGACGCCTGGCCTGGAATGGCTGTGTCATATGCCATTCCAGGCGTCGCTGGAATGATTTACGCCTCGTGGGAATGGCAGGGTGTTGGCGGGGAGGGAGGGGAGAGTAGGGGGTTTGGTGGGTGGGGGGTATTTGATCTCATTCTTGACATCTCTTCTGGAAAGGAATAGTTCTCTCTCTCTCTCTCTCTCTCTCTCTCTCTCTCTCTCTCTCTCTTCTCTCTTTTACCACCAATTTCATACACATTGGTTCCTCAAACACCAAAGGTCGCTGGAGTCTGAGGTCCTGAGTTTCTGAATTTCTAACTTAACTTATTTATTTGAGATATCAAGAACATTGTCCGTCTGCTCTTAAAAAAAAAAAAAACTACCGAGGCTAGAGGGCTGCAAATTGGTATGTCGACCATCCACCCTCCAGTCATCAAATGTACCAAATTGCAGCCCTCTAGCCTCGGTAGGTTTTACTCTATTCAAGGTTAAATTTAGCCGTGGTTGTGCTTCTGGCAACGATATAGGATAGGCCACCACCAGGCTGTGGTTAAAGTTTCAGGGAGGCGCGGCTCATAAAGCATTGTACCGAGTGACCTATTCCCTTGGATATTTACTGTTAAAAAAATTACATATTTTTACTATTTTTTTCTTGAGCAATTTCAGAAAGTTGCTCCATTGCAATGTCGTTACACAATCAACCCAGGGAATTACGCAACTTCCGTCCGCAGATTACCCTGGGGAAATTAGCCCGGGGTAAGATATGCAAATATTTCCCAAATTTTCACAGCTGGGCCTTTGTGGCTCGGTACTGTCGTGGTGGTCTCTCTCTCTCTCTCTCATAAGATATTTGTTCTTCTCGACATTGATTTGAATTGTTCATCAGTTCTTGGAAAGGAAATTGGCGATAGACGTGAATGCATTTGTGCATTCTTTTGTATGCACTACATTTTTCATTTGTGTAAAATTGTAAGTATTTAGTCCATTCATTTGTACTGCCAGATGTATGTGTATACTTGTATATATTTAAGCTTATATAACACACACACACACACACACACACACACACACACACACACACACACACACATATATATATATATATATATATTCAGTTGTATTCCACATAGGAAAATGAAAAAAGGTATATTCTCAAGGAAGCAAGGGAGACGTCTTCTGGTAATTTCAAAGGCTTTATTAAGCGACGTTTCGGGGTCCAGCCCCATCATCATCACGGCTGTAAAAATGATTAATACATATATTATAAAAAGACTCATCCTAATAACTAATATACATTTAAAATTCATAGAAAACCTACTACAATGCTAAGAAAATGACCATCTCAAGTGCAAGGAAGAAGACGAGTGACCAGAAGAAGAAGGAAAGGTTCCAGGTAAAGAGGGGTAGCGGTAGTTTGTTTAATTTTTATGGAAAGCGATTCGAAGACAGCAAGCTCTGAGGAGAAGATCGTGTAATGATTTTAAAGTGTTTGTATTTTATATTGAATTTGTATTTTTTTTAATGCTCTCGAATGTTCGAGAATTCTGGTGAAGATAACCGGACACATGTTCTATAACTCACCCCCCTGTGGCAATCAATGCGGACTTTAAGAAGCCCACATGAGCAGTTCACAAAATTGGGCTGAGTCTCTCAAGAACGTGATGCAAAGTTCTGTTTTGCTTGTAGGGACTTTGCATTACCTTTTTATGGCAATGTAGACGATGCATTTATAAAGAGTGGCTTTAGACGATGGAAAAAGCCACAAGGAAAGATGGGGCCATTGCAAAGCACCTGAACTCACATATCCACAAATCCTCTATACTGCGTGGATTGACTATCAACACAATAAAACTGATAAAACGTCCACTAAACAGTATAAGTGAGGGCTATCAGAAGAAAGTCCGTGAAAATCGTCATTACATAAACACTCCTGGCGAGATTATACTCCTGAGACTAACAAAATATAGCACAAAGAGGCCACAGAGAGGGTGACGATGAACAAAATCCAGGAAATATCTGTAAACTTCTTAGATTCATTACAAACATGATCCTGTTACAGCTGAACGTGTCAAAAGTGGTAAAAAAAAATTAGAAGTACACCAGTTCTGCAATACAAAATGAGATGATTGATACATTTGCATCAATTGTGAGGGAAGAAATAGCTGAAAACATAAAATCCTGCCATTACTTTTCTGTTCAAGCCGAATGAAGCCAAGGATGTGAGCAAAACTGCGCCATTAGCATTATAATAGTAGTACGATTTTATGATGAAATCTCGCACTGTATTCAGGAATGTTTTATTTCATTCACTCTCATGTCTCCATTGGATGCTGCATATATCACAGACATAATACTGAAAACTCTAGAAAAATTAGGCTTAGATTATAAATCTTCTCTTGTTGGCTTGGGATTTGATGGAGCATCAGTCATGAGTGGAGGAATTAGTGGCGTTCAGAAACGTATAAAAGAGAAAGCACTTTTTGCTTATTATGTTCATTGTTACGGTCATAAGCTCAATTTGGTTTTGACAAGTGTTGCAAAGAACGTACCACAAGCATCTGAATTTTTCCGTTATCTTGAAGAAGTCTATATCTTTGCTAGTAATGCAGTGGTTCATGAGAAATTCGTTTCTATACAGCGTGAAATGTTTCCTGAAGAACAAATTCGAGAACTTCAACATCTCAGTGATACTCGCTGGTGGTGTCAGGCTACCTCCTGTGATAATGCTTTATTACGTCTGGAATGTATTATAAGACTTTTGAAGGAGACTTCTGCAGATGCTACTGGAGCTCGAGCTGTATCTGCTAGAGGTTTACTTGCTCAGATGGATGCAGAATTTGTTTGTTTATTGCAGTTTTTCTCTGAAATTCTGGGAATAAATAAAATATCTCAGCAGCTGCAGGATAAACAGGCAGACCTTGGAAAAGCAGCTAAACTTATTTCTTGTCTTCGTGAAGATTTAGCTGATGTAAGAAACTCCAACTTAATTGAGAATTACTCTAATAGGGTTGACGAACTCTGTAAAAAATGTGACATTTCACCAACAGTGACAAGAAAACGTTCAAGAAAACCTCGACAACTCCGTATTTTATCATGTTGGAAACATCTGGCCAGAGTTGTGGAGCCGAGTCATCCACAACACGTCACAATCTTGTATGAAGTACTAGACTGTTTAAATAGTGAATTAGATCGTCGTTTTTCCAGAGAGTCGTGTGTGATCTTCTGTGGCATTTCAGCTCTCTGTCCTGCAGGACAGACGTTCTGACATGAGGATGACTTGAAGTTATTTGCTTTTATCATATTCAGTAAATCAAAGTGATTTAAAACACGAGCTATCTTTAGTTAAGAAATTGTTCCGGAAAGAACATCAGCCACCTACATCATTGGTGGAGTTTTTGTCATTTATTCTTCCATATGAATCTGGACCTTTGATTATGCTTGATACATTTTTAATATTGATAGCTGTAACACTTCCTGTTACCAGTGCTTCTTGTGAAAGATGTTTTTCCAAAATGAAAATAGTAAAAACATTTCTTAGAAATTCCATGACTAGTGAGAGACTAAGTAACACTGCATTATTATCAGTTGAAAGTAAACGGGCTGTGTATTGACTTAGATAGTTTTGTAGATGAGTTTGTCAGCCGACATGACAATCGTAGAATCAAACTGCACTAAACATTTTGAGAATTGTCCCGACATGGTCCATATCTGTTTTGTGATCAAATGTGTATTATAAAAACTTACCATTCTTTAATAATTGCATATTGTTATGAATTGTATATAGTTTTGAATGTCGAAACAACATTTTGAGAATTTTCATGATAAGCCTCATATCTGTCTGTTCATTTCATTACTTAATACCTTTCCTTACTTTGTTCAAATCTGCATTATACAAACTTGCCATTCTTTAATAATTGCATATTGTTTGGGATTGTAAATAGTTTTGAATGTCAAACGAGCATTTTCAGAATGGTCAAGACATAGTCCACATTTGTCTGTTCATTTCATTAGTTAATACATTTCTTTAAGTTGTGCAAATGTGTATTACACAAACTTAACATTCTTTAATAATTTGCATATTGGTTGGGATCGTATATAGTTTTGAATGTCAAACTGAACCTTTTCAGAATTGTCATGATATGCCCCACGTATATCTCTTCATTTCATATAATTACTGCCTTTCTTTATTTGGTTCAAATGTGTATTATATTTATACATACTATCCAGTCTTTAACGTTTGCGTATTGTTTGGAACTGTATATAGTTTTGAATGTTAAATTTTCATATCATGCAAGTCAGGTAAAATATCAGATGGATGATTTACAGTTGTTTTGCTTAGGAATCAAACAAAATTCTATGTGAACCTTTACTTTTAGTCAAATTCATTCCTCTATGAGTTTCAAAATGTTTCCAAAATTGTAATAATTTTTATAGTTACCTTTCCTATGATGCCCACCCAACAATTATCTTTGCCCCAGAGTTGCCCCCTACTTTTTGAGGGGTAAAATCGCCACTGTACATGAGGCCCTGACATAATTTCCCAATCTACATTTGGGACACAAAAATAAATAGACCGCATTGGAAGTCAGAAGAGGGCTCAGTTTTTCTTTATATTTAAATAAAGACCCAATAGTTAATGGGTTTCTTACGATTAGTTGGCCTTTTACGGCCGGACAATGTTCACGTATTAAACGTTTAACTTGGGTATAAAATGTTGTATCACTGATAAACGGGACACTAGCAAAGAAAGGCATTCTAGCAAGAAGGGGCGATGACAATTTCTCCTTGGGTACCTACAGGCATTCTATTTGCTCTCTTTCTGCTTTTTCATTCCCTGGGATCCCAACATGACCAGGAATCCAACAAAAAACATACTGTTTTATGCCTCAACGAAATCCGAAACAGCCACGCCTGACCCTTCTGTACTAAAGAATTATAATTGTTCAGGCTTTCCAGAGCACTTTCACAATTTGAGCGTCTCAATGGCATGCCACCTCGGTGGCCGCGAGTTCGGTTCTCGGGCATTCCATTGAGGATTGAGAGATATGTATTTCTGGTGATAGAAGTTCACTCTCGACGCTTCGGAAGTCACTTGATGCCTTTGGTCCCGTTGCTGAATAACCACTGGTTCCAGGCAACGTAAAAACACCATACAAACAAACTTTCAAAATTTGAATATATGACACAAGGCTTCCTATTTGAATGATGTGCTATATCTAGGGCTTTAACAATGACAGATAGTTCAGCTGCATATACTGATGCAGCAGGAGGCAGCTTTGCAACATCACAAAAATTATCTGAGACAACAGCTAAACCTACTCCCTCGCTTGACTTCGAGACATCTGTATAAAATTTATAGTCGTTATTATGAATTTTATCGTGTTCTGAAAAACAGTGACTTTATTACTCCATTAGGGTTGTTCTTTTTCACTAGGTTTTTCTTGCACAATTCAGCTTTTGGTATGAGCCAAGGTGGAATTCTGGAAGGGGCCAATTCATGAACATTCGGTATAGAATTATCATTTACAGCTGCATTCAGCCGTTTGTGGAATGGAACAGAAGCTAATGAGTTACATGTCAAGGAGAGACAAACAAGCTCATTTTCAGCACTTTATTGAAGAAATCAGGACGATGAGATATAACAATAATGAGCAACGTACAAAACTAATAATGCCTTAATGCTATCTTTGGTAATTCTGTAAAACCAGAGTATACATTATAGCTCAAAAGAGCCAATGATTGGTAGTTGTGATGCAAAAGAAATTGCTGAACATTGGAGACATAAGTGATGTCTAATGCCCTGCAATTCTCGCCTCCCCCCCCCCCCCCCCCCCCCCCCCCCCCCCCCCCCCCCCCCCCCCCCCCCCCCCCCCCCCCCCCCCCCCCCCCCCCCCCTCCACCTTTTGAGACGGAGAAGACCTATTTTGCATAAAGGATCACGACCCTTTGATTCAATATGCTTCCCGGTAGTACTATCTTGTACTACCTACGCTCTCGAGAACCACACCTAGCCGCTTAAACCTAGAAATTCTGTCATAACATTGACAATTATTATTTTTTCTTACATTTTTCAATTGTTGTCCTTGCTAGTGCGTATATTACTGCAAGTTTATCATTGTAGGTAGTACACCTCAGATAAGAATCTTTTACGCCAGTCAGCTTAATGGCCTTATTTTGCATCATCAACCTTAGTCAACACTGCACCCTTTGGTACAATTGTGGTCGAAGTTTGCAAGTGTGTGAACTAATGTAGAGATCTGGGGGAATATCAAGTTGAGAAAATATCAATTGACTTCTCGATGAATAGCCACTGAACATAAAGGCTTAGGCCTATTTTTTGTTATCGGTAATCTGATGGTGCTTAGAGGGTCAATAGTGTTGAACTCGACGCCAGGCGAAACAATTCGGCTCCTGGAAACAGAAGATCTAGTCTGGTCTCTTTCTGTATTTCTGTCAATGTTTGTGTTGACTAACATTTTGATTTTGGAGATGGGGAAACACGCAGAGGCATCGGTGCCATCGTTTCTTTCGAGAGCGCAACTTATGCTGTTTGATCGATGGACGGGAGCAACGCTGCCCCCTTTGTTGTTTTTGGAGGCCTTCTTTGCTCCTGTGGTGGATTTGAGTGACGGCGTAGGCGACGAAGGTACAGACGCGGAGATTCGTCGAGTGCGACTGAAACATTCTCGTATGACCTCGTAGTAGAGAGGTGGCGGGGGGTCGGCCTTCATGACCTCCTCGTAACTTGGAGGTTTGTCATTCTCTGGGTCGTAGCTTGCGGCAGCATTTTCCAGGGCTCTTGCTATCAGGGCAGCTCTCACCTGTTGAGCAGAAGAGGAGGTTCTCAGTGTCATTCAGAAACAAGGTGCCTGAGCGATTTCTAAGAAAAACATAACCTTACCCCAAAAGAAACTGAATAACTACAGTCAAGTTAGTTGATGATACTTGAGAGTACTACATACTGCCATTTTCATAGTTATGTTGATTTCAAGAGCATAAATGAGTGGCTATCATATTTCATCCTTCAAAATGGTGATTTATGAAGGTCATCCTGTCCAATATCATCATCTCATTAAACAACTTAGGCCTACAGTCTAAAATTGTAAATGAGAACTGCTGCTTGGGAGAGAGCATTAAGTATTCAGTAAGTTTAAAGAAAAGGAATCATAGGTACATTGATTTTTAGTTAACCAACTTCCTGAGTGTGGGTGCGCCTGCACACTATTAAATAACTCTTTAGTCATAGTGAACAAAAATTAATAAAAAAAAAAAATAATAATGATCAACATTCACATTGTTCTAACATTGATCTTGAACTAAAAACTAGGTAACATTAAGGAACCCAACCAAAATACTTTGGAAGAGAGAGAGAGAGAGAGAGAGAGAGAGAGAGAGAGAGAGAGAGAGAGAGAGAGAGAGAGAGAGAGAGAGAGAGAATCTAGGACAATGAAATCATGAACGTATAAGAGTTCAGTGAACATGATACGTCACGCAAATTAAATGTCGGCAGTTTAGAAACCCCAAACGATTTTAGAGACGCAGAATTTCTGAGCAAATCTTCTTGCTGGAAAATAATGACATTATCGACATTTTATGGAAGAGCTTCTCAACATTAGCCAAGAAACATTCCGGTCAAGTACGACTTTGAGCACCTTCAGCCATCGTCATCGCTCAAGCTTATCAAAATAGAAATACTATCAAGAAAAAGATAAAGAAATAATAAAACCTTACAGTAATTAAAATAAGAACAAAAATAGGCGTATGTTTAAATTTTTCTCAAATTAGTGAAATAATGAACGTAAGAAACGCATCCAGGACGCATTTATCAGTACGACCAGATAAGTTCCGTTTTACAAAAACAACCCTAGACATCAGTATAGGAGGTGTATATTAATAATTAATAAACATTCCTCATGAACTGTGTTTTAGCGCTCCTCTCATTCAAAGATATTATAAATAAATAAACATTCTCGTGAACTGTTTTCTAAAGGCTCCTCCCGTTTAAAGATATTAGGCCATGATTCATTCCTATGCATTTCTGTCTTTTCTCTGTCTCGTCAAGCGAAAGACTCATGGTTTTTCCAGACGCTTACAATTTTCTGCGTTAATTTAGGTCCCGAGATTCCATTCCTGCAATATGCTTCTCTTGAGGGATTTCCACTGATGCATTCACACCAGAATCTTCTTCTTTCCTATTCCTGCTCTCTCTCTCTCTCTCTCTCTCTCTCTGTTGAAGTTGCTGTTTTCTGTTGTATGAGTCACCGTGCGTGTGTGTGTCCGTTGATTTTTAAACACTGTCTTCATTAATTTAAATATATATATATATATATAATATATTTAATATGTATATATATCTATATATATATATATAATATATATATATTATATATTGAGATATTAAAAATTCAATGTAGTATTGTGTTCGTCGCTATTTCGCAATCTGCAGTTATTCGAATCAAAAGTGAAAATGTCAACCCAGTTTCACTTAATGACCTTAAATTCAACCAGTTTAGGATCTATTGTGACTTTTGCCTCTTTCGTTCTATGTTGAACGTTTATTTGCAATTGTCACAATGGAAGACGCGCACATACCTTGTGTTACCAGTGACTAACTGAACCTTACAAAGTAGCGTACAATACTATTATTCTTGAGTTATACTCTATACCAAATATCTTTGTACAATTGGGGTTAATCGCGTTCGTTCACAACAGCACAGGCACATTTACTTTGTTTATCTGTCAGCAACTTTATAGAGGAAATATGAAATTTGCTTAGTTTACGATTCCTAATATGAGCCTCCCTCGACAAAGATACTGTGCTTCTTTTGAGGGTTTAGTTAAGTATATCTTAGTTTAACCACCAGACCATTGAGCGGGTTAACAGCTCTCCTAGGGCCGGCCCGAAGGATTAGATATTTTTTTTATGTGGCTAGGAACCAATTGGGTACCTAACAACGGGACCTACTACAGCTTATTGTGAGATCCGAACCATGTTATATCGAGAAATGAATTTCTAATCACCAGAAATGATTTCTTCTGATTCCACGTTGGCATTTTTGAGGGTTTAGGATTGCAGTTCATTATTTTAGGCGGTGGAATTTCTCTGGGGCTTGGTTACCTCAGGTCAGGTGTTTCCCTCCATTATCGAGCAATTCGTTCCTCTTGGGATTTACATCGTTGTCCGGTTCTCTCAACTTTCCTAGACCTATTCACCTGTCTCTCCGTCTACTTGTCTACTCGTTGTTGGTATGTTATTATGTTGTGCATTTGATAGATTATTCCATTTGCTTTCAAATAGATACGCATTCTCCATCCTGCGTCTGTCTGTCTCTCCTATATTTGAATGACTGGAATAATTATTCGTCTCCTGACAAACAGGCTAAGCAAGCATCTTTATTTTAGATAAGCTAATTGGTCTATGCGTCATGGACTGGAAGGCGAGTGTTAGGCCTACTTCATATTTATCAAAATTACAAGCTTCAATCAAATGTTTTTGCTATTTTGATTGCTCAGTATTCATTAACTTTCCAAAATCAGTCAATTTCAGAAGTCTCAGTATATATACCTATAATGTGCGTTTTGTGTGGGTGTATGATGAAGTATTATGAACAAAGTCTGTAATTACCGAATGAAATCATGTATTTCCCGTTTTCATGAAACAATATCTCTATAGCAATGAAATAGCACATCAGTGGCCGTTCGCGTGATCTGTCTTGCATATATCTGGGTACATCGGTGTATCCAGTTTCATAAGAGAAAAAAAATAAATAAATAAAATGTCCAACTCAAAACACTTGACTGTCTCAAGCATGGTGCCCTCATATTTACCAAGCAGGTTGTTCTGATATATATATTTATTTATCCAACTCTCCCCTGAAAGATAACATAGATATAAAATTTCAATTTCTTAACCCGACTCTTGTGACGACGACCTCCAGATAGCGTCTACGTAAGAGGTGTTATCTAGATGTTGACAGAGTGCTTTTGAAAATAATTGCGCTTGTTACATCTTCAGACTTTTGAGCTTTGTCAGGGTGACTAACAAAAGCATGGTACTACATACATGTCACAGACCTTCTCTCTAGGCTCCCTTGTTGTTGCCTCAGAGTTGATACTTTTTGTCGTCTACTACGAACTGTTTCTCATATTGTATCTATTGCATTTCCCTTTATCTTAATCTTCTTTCTGTTGTAGTATGTGATTCGCTTCGATCATATTTTAAAACTAATAGCACTCTGCACAATGGTTCTATTATTCCAGTACAGCTTCTTCAACTCTTTGTGTTTCTTACAATGTTAGCAAATGCTAATATCGCATGGCAACAAAGGGTGAATAGAAATCTGCATTGTAGAAGGCTACTTAGGGCTTGTTCACTTGACTAAGTTCCCCTGCGAGTTCTTAACTTATGTGATTGCAGATTGACAATGTTCCCGGTAGAAAATAGAGGCAAAAAATCCTCATTGGGCAACTTGAAAACTATTATCACCTTTCGTAATAATTATGGTTTCTCTTCGATTCTTCCTGATCATATTTACGAAGAATACATGTGTCAAAACAATAGTGTTTGCTTAGTGTTTGTGTTCACTGGGACGCCTTTTCATGAAAATGGACAATGTCGGGCAGAGAGAAACGGGTGATCTTATCCAGCAATTGATTGATGGAGGCAGATTCTACCCTTGGTGAATGCTCGTCAAATCTTTTATTTATTCATTCATTTATTGACGGTTGTCGTATGCAGCAAATTAATTGCCGTTTCCAACACTGAATGCTTTTCTTATCTGAGAGTACAGGTTCAATGGCCTGCCATGAAGAAAAATCTCAATATCAAAGATAAGTATAATCCTACCTTATCAGATGCTGCACTGAAGTGTTAATTCGGTGTGCGTTTCACATGGATTATTTGCTCTTGCTTGATCTATAGAATTTCAATTATAATTTTCGTTATTCGTGACGCGTTTCCTTAAATCGACAAATGAATCTTTCTTGATAACTGGACAGATTGTGAAACTGATCACGTTTATTCATTTTCCCGAATAAAACCTGATTCTGTTTTTGTTCGATTCCAAGAAACAGAGTAATGGCCATACTCCTTCAGTAGATAGTTTTTTGTTCTTGAATACGTGCTTATTCGAAAAAATATTCGCTTGCTATTTGAGTTCATTGCCTTTATTCCTAATTTCGCTCAGACGCTTCTATATCCTGGTATTTTGGAACGCAATAGCCTAAATCCATTTTACTGAAATTGTATTTTGTGGTATGAATATCAGCCTAGGATCTGTTTACGTATCTCGAAGGATTTTGCAAGTGCAGTTTGTAGGATCAAAATGACAGCAAAATTCTGCTTGCCAATTTTCCTTGAAAAATAACTAAGGTTGGTAGCCCCACGAAAACAAACCTTCCCAGTTGGAACACCCACCGTCTGACTTGGGGCGTTTCCTAGCCTTTCCTGATGTTCTCAGTTTTAGCAGTTTCTTAGTTCCTTTGTCTACGACACTGAGTTTTACCTTGGCGTTTATACTGTGAATCTCTTTTATGTGTACCAGTCCTCCTGAAGATGTGTGAACACTAGAAACTGGTACGAACACACATTGAGTTTTATTTCGTTCTTGTGGAACCCTGCTTACAAGAGGATCTGTTTGTACAATGTACAAGGGTAGAAATGGTCAGAATGATCGAGTTACAGTATAGAGAGTAGTATGCGGTAAGAAAATAGCCCAGATGTAAAAATAGATCAGAACACTTTGAGGTGACTGGGTCCCTGGAGAGAATGGAGGAAATATTTTAATGAAAAATGCATATAATTTGGAGGTTTTCAAAAGAGGGAGAAGAAGGCAGTCAAAGAACGAGCTGGATGTGGTGGAATAGGCTTATCGAATGGAAAGGGTTTGTCATCCAAGAAGAATAGGGACAAGGGAGTGCTGTTATACTTTTGTCACTTTCTGTGCCACAAATAAAGAGAAATTTTTATAAATACAACGTAGTCCACACCATCCAACTAATTTTTTCCTGTCTTCTTCTCTCTCTCTTTTAAAAACTTCCAAATTATACCTCTCCACGTGACCAAGGCATTTCAAAGTGCTCTGATCTCATTACGTCGGGCTATTTACTTGCCGCATATTCTCTATACTGTAGTACTATGATTCTTACCACTTCTACCCTTCTCTCTCAACGTACAGTGTACAAACACTTCATCTCAATAGTTTATATACTTTGTCATCATTCACATGTGGTAACATCCACACTTCACTGCTGTTAAGGAGAATCGGTTAAACAATTCGTTCATACAATCATTCCAGCTTTATCTTTCATAGACATATCATTTCTTCTCTAACAGAGGTCATTCTCCTTTCCTTTCTTCACCTATCCTGTCATTCATTTCTGCTTTCGTCCTGTTTAACCCTTTTCACTTCATTCTTGCTAAGAATGATTTTACCTGTGGCTGTAGTTTCTTTTTCCCACTACCTACCAGCACTGTGTCATTGACAGACATAATTTACTGTACTTTTCACTTTTTGCCTATATTTTCTTGCATGCAACATTTTACTGAAATATATTTTCTTTTTTCTAATTTCTTCAATTATTCCATCCCCAAGACTAATAAACAGCCATGTTCTTAAGCCCACTTTTATGCCTAACCAGTCACTCCCATGTTTGTGTACACCGAAAAAACTTCTTATTCTTTTTGGCATCTAATTGCCCACCACAAATCACCTTCTACACCAAACTTCCTTAACAACTCCCACAGGACATTTGTATAATATTTGCAGTTGGCCTTCTACTTTTTTCATGTAGGCCACTTACTACTTTTACTTCACTAACAGAATCCCACGCAACTTTTTCATAATAAACGCTTGGTTCTTAATCCCTTTTCTCTTTTAAACACACACACTGACTGCCCCTGCAAATAATCCTTTTTTTGGTCTAAATGTCACCTTCTCTCCAGGCGCAAATGATAAATATCAATCCCTCAACTTTATCTACATTCTCCTTATACAGCAGAACTCCCTCTTATTCCTCTACTCACGGTGACTTTCCAACCTTCCTTTTTTAGTTGCCATTTTGCTTCATCACATTCATTTCTCGAAGCTTCCTCAGACTGAAAGCAACCACTGCCACGCGTGGTATGTGTACTTGCTCATTCAGATATCTCTCCACATTTATATCATTCAAGCATCATTTCTCCCAAAATTATCTATCTGTTGAATTCTCATGAATTCCTTTCTCTCTCTAACTCACTGTCGTTCTGATTGTCTTATCATTGGTTTTAGATACCAGCAACCTATGTTTTCCTTTGCTGTGGAACTGCTCCCACAAGATTCTCATTCTTTTTGTCTCCTCTTGCGTGCACCTGTACTTTGCCTACCTTGGAATTTTGTATATTCTAGTAAGTAACTTTGCCTTATGTTCCATTTTTCATCCGTCCTTTCAAATGGTTCTCTCACTTCTTTCTTATCAAGCTCACTCTACTTTATTGCTTTCGTTACCACCACCTTTCCAACCATTCTCCTTTACTTTCATTTCAACCGGATGATTCAATACGCTTCAGCCACGCATTCTCCCTAAGTGTATATGTTACAACAAGACTGAGAAACCAGGGATTTAACGAAATCCCTGACATCTTCAGGGAATTCGTAAAATCACCCATTCAGATAGGGACATTTGATCCCGAAGGGGCTAGTAACAAACCACATTTGATCCTCGAGGGGCTAGTTTCGTTTGTTTGTTTGTTTGTATGGTGTTTTTACGTTGCATGGAACCACTGGTTATTCAGCAATGGGACCAACGGCTTTACGTGACTTCCGAAACACGTCGACAGTGAACTTCTATCACCAGATATACACATCTCTCACTCCTCAATGGAATGGCCGAGAATCGAACCCGCGACCACCGAAGTGGGACGCAAACACCATACCAACCACGTCACTGAGGGGGCTAGTACTAAACATGACGAAACAATGCAGATGAATCACTGTTTTGCCCTGTTTAGTACTAGCCCCTCGGGTATCGAAGATCAAATGTTCCTAAGGGAATTGGTGATTTCACGAATTCCCTGAAAATGTCAAGGATTTCGTGAAATGTCTGGTTTCACAAATTTATTGAAACATATACATCAACTGACTCTTTAAACTCCTGTACTCTGAATGAACGAAATATCGACATATTATTCAGCAACCAAAACCCTTAAGAACACTCTCCAACAATCCTTCTTCTCAGTCACTTCAGGAGCCCCATTTCTTATCTGCATTCACTATAGTAGATTCACATCAACCGTGCATCTGATGTCTAGCCCCGTTCCTTACGACGCTCCTGATTGGCTGTTGATAAGCCAATCAAAGGGCTGGAAACTCTCGGTCTCTCGTGAGAGTTCACATAGGCAGGATGTGCTTCACCTCTCCTGAGGGATATGTCTTTCAAAGTATCCCTCAGGAGAGGTGGAACATACATCCTGAGTTTCCAGGCCTGGGATTGGCTTATCAACAGCCAATCAGGAGCGTCGTAAGGGACGGGCCTAGACATCAGATGCACGGTTGATGTGAATCTACTATAACACAACCAGATTGTTTGTCCTGTAAACCAACCAATTAAGACTAAAACAGGAAAATTTCTGCTCTCCTGACTTTTTCATGAAGTTATGTTTATTATGAAAAATACTACAACAGTAGCAATACTACTGATAAGTCAATTATAATATTTTAAAGTCCCATTCTGTAAAGAACTTTCGTCTAGAGTCTAGACCCATGTTGTAAATCCAGGAAAGAAAGCCATTTCTCTGTTTTCAAACCTCCAACAAAAAGGACTTCATAACATGCACACTGTCAACATATATACCTGATTTTCCTGATAAAGTCTCCTGTGAAGTTCTTATTTTCTAAAATAAATTCCTACCTCACGCCTTTAGAGGTATATTAGGTATGGTTTTATTATCTGCAGACGTTATCTTGACCTTTGCCACCTTATCCGTTATGCAAAGAAGCAATGATTTTGTCACCAAATCATTCTCTTAGACCTATCTTGCAATCCCTTGCTATTCACTAAGTTACACAATCACCAATAGACCACAACATCTCTCTTACACTCAATTGTCAAAGGACAGAATTCTCTTCAGATAGCATTAGCTCCTATTTCATTTTTATTCTAAATCTGCTTATGAACCCTATTCCCTGCATTCACTTCCCTTCGGTGCAACTTCTTGGTTCCCTAAAACCCTCGCCCACCCTTCTCTGTTTCTCTTTTTCTTTGACTAGCTTTGTTTTCCTATGCATTCCCATTGCTTCTATTTTCCCGCTTCTGCGCCTCAACTTCAGGAAGCCATTGTTGACCCAATGACTTCATGAGGATTCTTGCGTGACCGTCATTCATGTTTTCTTAAGCCCTATAGTTATTCTCTCTTCTTTCTCGTCAAACTTCCTTACCCACATTAATATACTTGGTTACATTTAAGCCTTCCTCTCACGCTAACAATATCTTGGTTTTTCAATTTCACTTCAAGTCATGAGCAAATTTATGTGACTCTCCGTCCTATGGTCTTATAAAATACTCGCAAAAGTTTTCATCGCGACATTGAGTTTATGTCCTCGCTCAGTGTAACCACTTTGCCCACTACAACCACACTGAGTTGCTAAACACAACCAAATTCAAACTCTTCCAAACAAATCTCTTTCGCTCCACGTTTATGTTCACAACTTTTTCTTTTGCTACATTCAATCTTATCCACATACTTCTTGAACTGGCACAATTGCGTCTATTAACTTCGCGCCTCAACAAGCCCTACCGATTCCCCTGCCCTGCTAGCAACCCCAGATACATTCCTTGACTTTCTCATTGCTGTAGCTACACCCAGACTTTTACTCTCGTGTCACTGAGTTCCCTCACTTTAGATAAATAAACTAGTATATACTTATTACCCTTTGTTAGCACCACACCCATAACATCTTAATCTGCAAGGCTTGCCAAAGTACATTTTCTTTTCTTATTTCATCCCTTATTCATTGGAGTAACAGATAATTCTTCACATACCTCAGCCACGCCATCAATAATCACTTTCCATACTCTATCCAATACCGAACACCATTTCCATAAATGGTCCCACAAACAATTCTGTCACGCATTTCCTCTCTTCCACGCCACGTTACGAACCGTAAGACTTTATACCGATCTTTACGGGTCTGTGTTCTGCAACTTGAAGAGAAGGGTAGATGGGGCTGCGAGCTCCATGTGAAAACCGTCTGGTGATTTTCCCATTTCGCAGAGCGACGACGATGTTATATATAGTTAAATTTTCAGGAATCCTACAAAGGTCAATAAGTGGAAGAAATTCCGAATGAAAACATACATTCACATAAACACAGTAGACATACATACACAAACATTTGTACATATTCACAATACCACAATATTAAGTCATAAATGTTGTTTAATATCCTGTTCACCATACCTAGGGAATAACTCACACCGAAGGGGAATTATAATTGATAAGTATTTCCTCACCAGTGCGGTTCGGACTACCGCCTGTGAGAACATATCAGTTGTTGTAATTCTCCTTGGGTGCGAGTTATTCCCGAGGTATTGTGAACTGATATTTTAACATTCATATAGTGGCGTTGGTTTATACAAACACGGTCTTGACAAACGGCTATGACATCATTGATAATCTGCTTGATAGCGAGTATCTCTCCAACGTATGCGAAATTGCATTACAACGAATTTGACCCGTATGGTTGTATTCATTCAATGATGTGTCTCTCACGAACAACCAACGGTACACATGACAATTCATTTGCATACACACACACACACACATCAGTGCAAGCACGCAAAAATGAAAACATAAACAAAATACACTTCATTTTACTTCCCTCCCTCAGCGACTACTGCTTCACCCAGTCACCAAAAAGCGACGCTTGGCAACCGAATCCCTCCCTCGCGGCTCGCCGCCCGCAGCCTTCAAGCCTAGCTAGACAGGGTGAGATCATTGCTCACAAAAGCTCTAAGGAACAGCGCCCGACACGCTGTAAATCACCGGCTTGAAGAAGCCCTTGTCAGCGCCGTAATCCGTTGTGATACTTAACCCTCAATGCGCAAGTGTCAAAATTCGTAATCTAATCAGTAAATGAGTTTATTGCACTTAATTTTTTCTACTTGAAGCAATGTTGATCACGATCATGTACCTATAAAAAGTCTACAATCAAGGGCAGATAAAACCAATTGAACAAGCATTTGACTGGTTATGCCGAAAAACTAGAATGCCCGGGGCTTGTTTTGGACTGGTTCCTTCTGATATAATCACCGTTTCTAACGCGAACATTTAAGATAACTCTATGCTTATATGGAAAGACTTCCAAATCTAATGCCACTAGTGAGTTTGTAGCCAGTAGTCAAATCGGTTTTACACGTTCACAGAAAAGTTATCACGTCAGTGGGAAATTCATGGACCATTTTCAATTCAGCCGAAAGAATGCAAGGAAAAACACTTAAATAATATTATGTTAATGACAAAAGTGGAGAATGGACGTGGGTTCTTCAGTACTAAAGAATTTTCATATTATATTTTGGGCTTAACTGAATATGTACAGAAATTCTTGATCGGTTAATGAAGAAATGTTAGACCGCCGAGTCGGACATGACAATCATGTAAATGTAAACTAGAACGAAGCGAATGTGGCGCCTGTCGTCATTTGTGAAGATGAATGACGAAAGGAAATTATAGGTAAATATTCATTGGATGACACTCCCACTGACTAAAAACTCCCCAGTAAAGTAACTCTTACTAAAATGTTAATGACAATCTATACACACCTCCCTCTCAGGCAAATAGGTTACTAGAGACGACTGGAGAGCCTGAACACGACGATTGCAAGGACAATTAATAGACATTCAAAATACTGAGAGGCATAACAACAAAAGTAGACAGTAACCTCTTCACATTAAATGAAAATCAGACAAGAAATAATGGATGGAAATTAGAACTGAAGAGATACAACACATCCCATTGTGGGAACTTCTCCACATACAAGATAATAAACTGCCACCAGAAGTTGTAAACAGCAGCAGTGAGGAAGTTCAAAGGAAAGCTAGACAAAATCATCAGGACACTGTGAATGAATTGTAAAACCTGCTCTTAGAGATAAGTGAGCACATGATGTCTCCTAATCCTTGTAACTCTCTCTCTCTCTCATACTGTATCAGACAAACATTCAGGCCACTTTTACGCAGATTCATAAATCAAAATTTCCAGCATATATGAAATACCTTCTTTTCCATTTCTGGATATATCTTCACCAGAAACAACAGTGGTTTTTAAGAACTTTATTCTGCAAGTTAATTCTTATTGTGATATATGTAATCTATCCGGTTAAAGTATTTATAGTATATGCAATGAAAGACATTCATTATGAATGGTAAAATGAACTACTGAAGCTAGGAAGATTAGTGTAGCATATATATATACAATTTAAATTGTTATATTCTTTATATATATATATATATGATGTATGTATGTATGTAAATATATACATATATATAGATATATATATATATATATATATATATATATATATATATTATACTTTTAGGGCATAGTTTTTCTCTAATACAATTTTCGTTAAAAGCAATTGCTTTAGTGGCATCAATAAGTTCTTGCAGGTATCTTCATACCGACGAAGTTTTTCCGATTCTCGTGATACCGACGAAGTTTTTTCCGATTCTCGTTATACCGACGAAGTTTTTTTCAGTTTTTCCGATTCTCGTTATGTTTTCATAGTAAGCCCAACCTTGTAGCAGCCTTAATAATGAAGAACAGCACCGCTCCGGGGGGACCGAAGGAGATGTGCACGAATGTAGTTTACAAATTTACTTGTCCAGAGGAGTGTGTAAACCTCACAGCCAAAACTACATCGGGCACACTACAACGACCCTTCGGAGACGTCTGCTGGCTCATAGAAATCAAGGGGCCATCCATCAACATTAACATAGATGTTCACGACAGGAAGCCATCTCTACAAGAGCTCATAGAAGGCACCCAGGTCGTACACAGAGAAGACAACTACGGTCGCCTCTTAATAACGGAAGCAGTGAGCATCGCTATTCAGAAGCCGACCTTGAACGTCCAACAAGAATCGGACCATATACTCCCCTCCAGCAGGAGAAGGAATACCCAAGCCAACAGGGACCAGACAGCGCGCCCCAATCCACCGAGAACATCGCGCCCCTTGGAAGGCATGAGAAGACCCAGCGTCAGCGAAGTCAAGTAACATCCTTACTCAGGTCGCTGAGACCCCGCCCAACACGAACCAGCAACCGTTAACCAACGTAGACCATTTTGGACATACACACACACACACACACACTCAAATTTAAATCATACACATTTATGTATAAACAGAAATTATCTCTTGTACCTTTATGCATGCTATAAAATATATACTATATTTGTACTCCCGTATTTAGATTTCTATATTCATTTTCATTCCTGTATGTAATTTGTAATTTTTATCTAAAAACCAACATGTAACATATTAAAGTTTAAACATACATTTAAGGAAACTCTAGCACATGGCATTGTATTTTGAATATTTATTTAACCACTGTTTAAAACTTTCACTCTTATTGTCGCAGTACATATGTCCTTATATCTTTGGTAACTAAAACAACGCCCTTAAGCTGTTAATCCCTAGACTAACCAGTACCCATACCTCGAGGTCATACCTCCCACACGATGAGATAAATAGGCCGAAAGGTCAGATTGTAAGTCAGTAGTCGCTTGATAATGCCATAAGGCGAAACAGCTGTCGTGAAAATTCAATAAATGGAAGAAGGAAGTCTGCGTATATTTCACCAGAAATTGACGAACGAGAATCGGAAAAAACTTCGTCGGTATGAAGATACCTGCAAGAAAACTTATTGATGCCACTAAAGCAATTGCTTTTAACGAAAATTGTATATATATATATATATATATATATATATATATATATATATATATATATATATATATATATATATATATATCAAATTATACTTGAGAGCTAGGTCAATAATCATATTTTGTATTGTGTTCAATCATCATATAGAAAATCCTAATATGTATATACACATGTATGTATGATATATATATATACTACAAATGCATTGTATATGTTTATGTAAATGTATACGTTATATATGTATGTATATATATGCATATACATATATATATACACGTGTGTGCATGTGTAACTGAAATAACCAAAATGCCTGTTTTTTGAACTTTTCGATTTCTTCCCACTTGGAATTGCTTGCTACTAAAAGACCTAAAATCCAAGTGAAGAAGCAAAGAAGAAATTCTGACTCCCGCCAAGACTCGAACTCGCATCCAGGAAATCAGAACGAGGTAAATTTGCAGTGACAAGCGTATCCAAAGATAGAAGCATTCAAGAAGTTAAGACGGCATTGTGGTTATGACAATTACATTCGTGTCTGGTAAAAAGTGACCATTAGATTTTACATTTGCATGCATATATATAGATATATTTACTAACAGTTCCTCATTGAAATTTGATGGCATCTAACAGAGATATTTATTTAGGAAAAGTTACAAGCTTTCCAGGACAGACGGTCCTCATCGTCTGGTAAGCTTGCAACTTTTCCTGAATATATATCTTCACTAGATACCATCCAGTTTTAATTAGATCCTGTTAGTAATTGTTTAAATGCACAGAATATATATATATATATATATATATATATATTATATATCTATATATATATATATATATATATATATATATGTATAATGAGTGTCTACGCATGTGTTGTGATTTGTTAATATGCATGCACAAATCCGAAATGGATGTAAAACACTGTTAAGGAAGGAACTAAAAAATATGCAAAAAAAAAAAAACACACACAAAAAAGGAACTGGTATATAAAATCTAGGAACGATATGAGACCTTATACTAGGGGGTTCAATAAAGTAGGTGATGGCTTTGTCATTTGAGGCAGGTGATGACTTTTTTCTTTCTTTTTTTTGGTCAGGTTGGTGACTGTATTGAGGAGGCGGAGGATGAATGATTCGGCAGGTTCAAAGAGGCTATACGCTTTAGCTGTCTCTCTCTTTGACGGGGCGTTGGCTGAACCGGCTCTGTCTCTCAGTCACTCAGTGTCCTATCGGCTGTCTGTCACAACAGCCGTTCGTGGGCACGCCCAGAGTGCGGTGCATTTAGTCCTCCTGTCCGAGAATATGACTTTGCCCTCCGCAATCACCTTCCTCGTCATCATCCTCATCATCATCATCATCAATCCACAAACCCTCTGCAAAAACATTTGGAAATGTGCGTTAACGTAAAGGGAAATGCCGAACAACAGAGAAGACCTCTACCTGACGGCGGTGCTCCTGAAGGACCTTCACGCGGCAGTACCAGTAGGACAGCTGGATCACGACGCAGAATATCAAGGACGTCAGGACGACGGCCATCAAGTTCTTCTGCAGAATGAAGAGAGCGATCAAGGACACGCCCGCCGACATCCACAGAATTCCGAAGAAGCACGCGATGCGCAGCCACCTCTGCTTCCTCCAAGAAGACACTTGGTTTTCTTCCATGTTTCCTTTCTCGCAATGGCGATCGATGCTTAGCTAGACTAATAGGACTAGTGAAAAGCAGGAATAAACAGAACAATCAGCGATGGAGACAAACGACAAGGTGCAAAGAATGGCTTGTACCTTTCTCCTTGCCTGCATGAGATGAATAGAAGTGCTAACTGGTCTGCGACGCCTTTTTATCCACCGGGGGAGATAACGGGTTTCGAAGTGCGCATGCTCGGCTAATTATCATCATGCCACCTGGGTGAGACTATCGTCTGTCTCCCTTGACGTCACTTGTCTCCAAGTCAACAGTCTGGACACGGTTTTTTTTTTTTTTTTTAACAGAGCCATAATCCATTTTATATGTTCATGGCACAGATCAGTGTCATATTAAATTGTTTACCAAATAATGGCACTGTAATGAAACTGATAAAGTTAAGCCGAAATAATGGTTTTCTTCGAGATGATGATTGTTATGCCTTGTGAATCCCACACAGGGTACATAAAAAAAAAAAAATAGGACAAGGAAACGATTAGCAGTTCGGAAAATAGTACTTAGAAAATCACATTAGTGACTTTCATAATCATGGGCAAGTAAGAGTAACAAAAAAAATTCATTAAAAAAAAAAAAATTTAATTTCACCTCTGAAGTGAGGTGTGTCTTGACTGGGCTCAACAATATTATCAAGCACTTTGATAGTTGTGGCTACATGCGTCGCCAGGGGTTATCGTGAATTGTCGCCGATCTGTCACTCTTTTAGAGAATGATCTCCAAAAAATAGCGGCCTCATCGCCGCCATGAAGTGCTTCTTATCTCTCCTCTATTTAGGTTGTTTACACCACACGAAAGGGGGTGGGACAAAGGGCGACTACGGTGGTAGGTTACACAAGGCGCGAAATTTACTTTCCTTCCTCTAGTCTTTTGGAGCAGAGGACAGAATCGTGGAATGACACTATTTTGGTTGAGTCTAGCTGTGCTGAGACTAGAATTTACCACACAGCTGTGTGAAAAATTACAGCAATTCCTTGAAGAGGAAACTTGAAGAAATTACTCAGCCTCATCTGAAAGAGAAAGGGTAGTATAACGTAAAACTGCATAAAGTCAAAAGGCTCTGGCTCGCACGAATAGCGTATAGTGTGGCCCCAACTGTTTGTTAGCGTCAGCGCTTTATCTTTTATTGGATAAAATATGAAATATTTTACAATTTTAACGGAATTATATCAGAATTTTATCCAAGTTGACTTAAATTTACTAGAATTTGACAAAAATCTTATCCTGTACTTTTTACAAAATCTATGTATTTTAATGTAAATATTTTTCTGTAGTTACCCATATAAGATTTTATCAGTGTATATCTATTTTTTATTATCCTTGATTTTATGAACAACCTTATACCATCCTTTTCATCTTTTATTACTGTTTTGTGGGCTAACCAGATACCAACAACATAGTCACAAATTAAAATTACAGCAGTGTTCCTGTCCTTTTTTTAATGTGCTTCAAATTCCAATTTTGAAATTTTCAATAGACTTTTTGTCTTAATATTGCACAATTCATTTAATAATTCACAAAACCAATTAACCTAATTGGCATCACCTATCTTCGGATGGCGCTTCTAGTAACGCAACGTAGCCGAAGATGGCGTGATATTGTTCTAATTCTTTACTTTCATTTCTCGATGTCAGAGCTTCGAACCTGGGAACAGAAGGACCACCATTTGGTGAAGAAACGAAAATTCCAATGCGTCACCCCTGTCAAGTTAGGTGATTCTTAGTCAAGACTTATTTTTTTTTTCCTTTTAAATATCAAGAATATTTGACAGTTGATATAGAAATATTACTTGCAATGCAGAAACATGGTCTGATTGACTTTCAGAGTTAACATCTGTGAAAATAGGCTAGTGGTTTTATCTCATAATGGCTTCATTAGCGGACATGGTCCCTAATAATAAATATTATTTCCTTTATTGCTGCTAGTGAAAACAATCAAATATTAACGATACTGGCAGGCACTCCCGATTATCAATATAATAATAATCATTATTAATCTTCCTCTTTCCCCCCGTTATCGCTACATGAAGGGGTCGGTTGCCTGATGCACCTTCTCCTCCACTGCCTTCTATCGAAGGCATCATCCTCCACCAAACCTCTTCTATCCATATCTTCCCTCACTTTATCTCACCATCTAATTCTCTGTTCCCCTCTCGATCTTCTTCCTCTAACAGATTCCTCCCACGCTCTCTTTACTCCCTCCTCGTCATCCATCCTCAACACTTGTTCATACCACCTCAATCGTGACTCTCTTGTCACCTCTGTTATCTTTAATAAACGCTAGTACTATATGTCCTTTTTTTATATGAAAAAGAAAAGAACCTGCTGAAGTGTGATGTCAAAATGGAACTTTTACAATAACATGGTAATAATAATACGAGGATTCTCAATAGACGCATTAAACGTTAAAAATATGATTATGAGTATCAATTCGAACGCTGTTTCATTTACTCATTCATACCCGACGGTCAAAAAAAGAATCTATTTGGTGAATTTTTCTCCATATAAGTTTTACTTCATATTTCAGAAAAGAAACGAGGATTTTACTTTCATTTAGATTAAAGAAAAAAACATTGACATAAAAAAAGAGGGCAGCAATCTAAAGAAGTGGAACAAACTCTTATTGTCAAGTAGCCTACAGATTTCCAACATGACCTAAAAAAAAGAAAGAAACTCAAGACAAAATCACGCTGCCTTATCATATGACCTTCCTGACACTGATGTATTGCTCACTACAGTGATACGTGGTGGGAAATCCTTAAGATCTAAGATAAAACCCACCTACAAAGCGAGCTCTCACCACGCTCCTGAGATTTTCTTTTTTTTACTCTGCATGAGTCTATCCACAGATATCACAGCAGAAGCGACACAGTCTGTCTGAAATTGGTACATCAACGAGCGAAAGAGCGCGCGCGCGCATAGAACTGATTTGTGCGTCTCGATTCTAACCTTTTCATTTTAGTAAAACTAAATGATATACATTGTTGCATCACCTTCGAAATCGAGTTTGACGGGGCCCTTAATATGGGATTTTGAAAATGAGATGTCATAACCTGAAGAGCCTCCATACACGAGACGCAAAGAACTCTACTACTAGTCTTTTTGGTTATTCATATCATATGATATACATTATGATATTCCAATATAGAGAACGAAGGAAGATTTTCCAGAGGGAATGCCGTAGGCCTGAGACTCTCAAGGGTACAATATTTGTGAAAAAAAAAAAGTAAAAATGCGCCGATGAAACGTCTGAAACTCTCAGCCAGCCGTGGTGGCCTGTGTTGTTCGGTGCCAAAATGCATGATAATGCTATAAACTTAAGCTTAAATAAAATAAAAACTACTCAGGCTAGAGAGCTGCAATTTGGTATGCTTGATGACAGGAGGGTGGATGATCAACATACCAATTTGCAGCCTCAGTAGAGTTTTAGATCTGGAGGCGGAGGACAGAAAAAGTGAGGACGGACAAACAAAGCCATCTCAGTGGACTTTTACAGAAAACTAAAAAGGCTGAGGATTGGCAGGATATGCATTCTTCTCACTTGGTTCTTTTTGTATTACATGGACAAACTACGTAGTTTTATTTGCAACAGAAAGAAAACAGTGAGAGGTCTAACCTTTATCAACTGCGGTCTTCAAAGATGATGATAAGTCCAACTTGTTCATATCGTTCCTCAAATTTTTCGAATTCACCTGACTTTTAAATCTGTTTAAAAGGTTAGAACCAGCAATTTTTCCTTCTCTGGTATCAGGCTTTTTTTTTTTTTTTTTTTTTTTTGGAATTTTGTGGTGAGGTCCCGGAAATGGAGAAAATGTGAATATGGAGAATAATGGAACTTTAAAACCTTTTTACTTGAAGTTATTCTAATCAGTCACAGTAGGCTCAGTAGTGGGTACAGCCGAATGACGTAAACTGCTGGTGTTGATTAAGCTGTCATTACTGTAGTACCAGCAATGATTTCCCATCATTTATGATTGTTATTGCATTCACATTACAAATTTTTATGGATTTATTTAAAACAATTTTTTATGGATTTATTTCCAACCCAAAAATAAGAAGTTAAAAAGTCAGGTGCCATGTAAGGTCAACACTACTTTCAATAATGAGACACCTGCTTTTATTCCTTACTTATCTATGTAATAAAATCAAGTAACCTACAAACATGGGCAGATGTTAATGATAATTTCAAATTATAAATAAATAAGTAATAGAACAGTTGCTAAATAAAAAAAAAAAAACCATGTGATTATTTTGTTGCCGAATATCAAACTTCACTTAAGAACAGACAAAGTCGGGTGATTTAAGCACACTTTGGTCTCTGGATTCTGGCAACAGCCAGGGGCCTCTTGAGAAGATCTAGTACAGTTTACAATCACCATTTCTCCAGATTTCCCACACAATCCTGTGGTAGGGGTGCAAGAACACTACCACCGTATTTCCTGCGTGTCGTAAAAGGTGACTAAAAGGACAATTGCTGCCTTGCAGTCTTACTTTTTAAGTAAAAGGCTAGGCCGACCGCCAATAACTGTGGGAACTGCTGACTTAGTTGCACCTGGGTTGATTTCTTTCAATTTTTCTAGCAATTTTTTAGCACTCTGCTTTGGGGCTTCTATTTTTATATTCCTCGCTCTTAATATTCCACAAGGTCAATGGCGGCTCGTGGCTATCATACATAAGGGTGCTGTTTATTATTATTTTTTAATTCCTTGATATTAACTGCATAAACACACACACTATCTTTCTCTCCCGCTGAGGAAGGCAGCAGAACCGCTGTCGAAAGCTACTATTTTGAATTTTACTCACTGAAATTAATGTGGTTTTCTTTTCCATACTGCAACTCGCCACTGAGTTGATTATTCTGTATTACATTACATATCACCAGTATCGTCACTCATTTGATCACTATCACTAATAGTAGCTACAAATTGATTAAACTTTGACGAATTTCAAAACACACCTTCCCTCCAGCAGCCAGACCAACACTGCTCGAGAGGGCAGTGCTACTACTCGGTAATCGCCTCACCTTGACGCGCGGACTGGCTACCACACTATCACCGTTAGCAAAATTAGAACTGCTGAGCACCAGCAGTTCCACATATTGTTTCAATTCATTTGCTTTCTTTTATTTACAATAACAAGAGAATGGTAATAATTTTCAAAACATTAATGCTAATCTATACTTAGTTGTATATATTCATTATTTTGTACATATGTATAAAATCTATAAGGGGTGCTACAGTTCCACAGTGCCTACTGATGAGCCGCTATTAATGCTATTAGTAATTTGAAATTCATTCTTGAGAAGCATTTCCGATTATACTGTGCGCCCCATACTACCAGATATACCGTCAATTCTAACAGTTTAGTTTTGCCTGTTTTTATTTGAGGCTCAGTACCAAACACTTTCCTAAAGGTTATATCTTCTCTCGTGAGCACATCGTGGAATGATCTTGAAGTATTGGGACTTCAAAAGTTCCAACTTGGTGTTGTCTCGTTGAGGAGGATGGTGATGTGGATACCCACCTCACTGTCTTTGTGTCGCGTATCGTATTCATTTTAATTTGCTATTATCTTACTTACTTTTTGTTATTCCTACTTTATTGTTTTCTTCCCAGTTCCCTTTCCCGTAATGGACTGCTTTCCCTTGTGGGGGGTTTTGAGCCTGTCTTATTATATGCCTTTTCATTTATAGTTTCAGCTTTCGTATGATATAGTAATATAATAATAATAATAATCCCTGAGGATGACAGTTATGTATTATGGTTTACCCACTGACTGACATTTACAGCACACTGTCACCTTTCTGTTTTACAGCCCTAGACTTAACACGGGCATTAAAGAGCTCTTTGGATGTTTGATCTATAAGCTTTTAGAGTAGGCATCATGACAACACGACGGTTTTAACTTTGCCCGGACTTCGTGAAGTCCTGGTTGACTATGATGGTTGTCCTTCACAAGTTCACGTAAGCAACATCAATTCACGACCCCCATGTCACCAATCTCACTGCATGCATAATAACCCGCACCAATGCATAGTGTTAGGAAGTAGTTTTAATGTATCATAAACATCTGTACCCGTCTATATCATGTAGTATGTACGTATGTAATAAAGAATAAAGTCAACAAAGAATTAAATCTCCTTTTTCCTGGCTTATTATGGTTTCATAATTTTATTTTGACTCAAATCTACGACATTTTTCCGCTATAGATTGAATTGAATTCAGAACCAGTCAAACGTGTTGATCTTCAGTTGTCAAAAACTAGAGTAAGTGATATATTTCTCGATGTTTAGTTTGAAAACCTGAACCCCTTGATATGTTATCATATGGAGTATTTACAACCCTTCAGAAGCTGTGTGAATCAGAAATTTTCCATGCTAGTGTCAACCGGTTAGACCGATAAGAGAAAGAATCATAAAAAAAAGGAGAGAAAGTCTGATAGTGATGATGGAAGATACCCCAAATCCACTCAATATGGAAGGTGGGGTATGAGAAGTTAATTACTGGACCTCCACCTCCACTCTGACTCTGTTTGTGTCTCCCTTAATCTGTGGTGGAACAACTGCACAAAACACACCCTCGGGTGAAGCACCTTTATCTCTGAAACGATCGCCACTAACCGTAAGTGCGTCTTTTATCTTTCTGATTTCTTGCGCTTCGAGAGTCGTCTTTGATTGTAATCGTTTTATTCAATTAGATTAAATTGTCAGTTGGCGATATCGTGGATTAGTCATATGACTGGAGAGGCGCCTTCCCTGGGAATGGCCAGGCCATTCTATACTCGGTTTCTTTCCATCTGTCCACCCGCCTGTGGTGTTTGCGTATGGTAACACTGCGTCCCGGGCTTTAGATAGTTACGCTGTGTGTAAGTTTTAGGTAAATAAAGGATATTTGCAACTGAAAAGTGTTTTGATAATTTACTGTATGCGAATTACTCCGTTAATATTCGAAATAGGATATTGTTAATATTGTTGAATGTAAGCTGAATATAACTATCTAAAGCCTGGGACGCAGTGTTACCATACGCAAACACCACAGGCGGGTGGACAGATACGAAAAAACAGAGTACATAGTTGATTCTATTAGAGCACATCCTTATTTTAAGTCATATTCCTGGCAATTAAGCGTTAAATTTACTATAGACGCCATTAACACATAAAATCAATGTGAAAAAGAACGCCATTTATCAAAGCTTTTTAATATAACTTGGTGTGCTTCGTAAATACAGCAATGTAAATTCAAACGGCAGAAGATGGCCATACTATTGAATTCCCTACTTCTTGTCATCCTAATCTTCATAGGTGAATGAAAAACTACTATAAACAATTAGGAATACATCAGAATCACTTCTGTTAGACAATGTTACGAGGTTTTTCCCAAAAGTTATTACTATGGACTTTTGAGAGAGAGAGAGAGAGAGAGAGAGAGAGAGAGAGAGAGAGAACTATCTTAGCTATTCTTGATGAATTTGTTGGATTCTTCTAGAATAACAGTAGTTTAATGTCTAATGAATTTCATAAGGTTTTCCCTGTAGGAGATACAACAAAAAACTTTCTCATGTTGAAATTTTTGGTGCTGGGACAAAAATAAATAAATAATTAAATGTATGACCTAAAAAAAATCGGCGGCCAAGTTCGCTAAAGGTTCTTATCTGTCCAGCGAGATCAAACTCTGGCAGCAACAACAATGACAACTTTGTATCTTGCTATATTTCCGTAATTTTTCTGACAATTGTACGTAAACCTTCCGATATTCTACTAGATCAACCCTGACGCAGATCACATGACATTCTGAATCCTCAAAATGTAACTTTTTAGCACTTCTCAGGAATTGTTATCTACGCGTCAACTACTACTTCGAGGTGCTATATTAGATTCACATCAACCGTGCATCTGATGTCTAGTCCCGTCCTTACGACGCTCCTGACTGGCTGTTGATAAGCCAACCACAGTGCTGGAAACTTTCAGTCCTGTGGCTGGCTTATCAACAGCCAGTCAGGAGCGTCGTAAGGGACTGGCCAAGACATCAAATACACGGTTGATGTGATTCTACTATAGTACTAAACTTGGCAAAAGCTCCTTGGTGATGCCGTGTTTAGTACTAGCCCCTCGGGGATAGAAGTATCATATACACCCTTTTCCATTTTGTGCAGTTGACAAATTACATGAATAAACGACATGTTCGTGCGTCCGTCAACTTCACATTTACCATTTTTAGCCGTGATTTTAGTATACTAAAACCTCGGGGTAGGTGACGCGGTGACTGGTAATAAAGACAGGAAAAAAAAAAGTCACAATTTTTGCTAGGAAAAAAAGTAATAGGAAAAAGTCACATTAATTTATGGTGACCAATGATAAAGTCATAGGAGAAAATTCACAATATTTTTGGGGGTTATTATCTTTATGATATTGACAGTCTTTTGTTCAAGTTTTTACGGTAAACCGCAAACGGGTTTGTACTAAACGCGCCGCAGAAGTGGATACATACCAAGTTAAAACAATAAATCAGCGCCTCAGTGGCGTGATCGGTATAGTCTTGGCCTGCCACCTCGGTGGCCGCGAGTTCGATTCTCGGGCATTTCATTAAGGTGTGAGATATATGTATTTCTGGTGATATAAGTTCACTCTCGACGTATAGTTCGGAAGTCACATAAAGCCGTTGGTCCCGTTGCTGAATAACTACTGGTTCCAAGCAACGTAAAAACACCACACAAACAAACAAACAAACAATAAATGCCCTGAGGGCTGGTAATGAACACGCCACAAAGGTGGATACATTGATACATACCGGGTTAAAATTTACCCTTGGGGTTCACTATCAAGGAATGATTAATCTGACAGTTTTTTCCTGTGGCATTTTTACGTACCTGGATTCAGGTGGCGCGTAGATAACACACCAACGTAGCCTTCCCCCCACCGCCTCCCGATATTAAAGTCCTGGAGACGCCTGGGGAAAGGGAATGGCGTCTGTGAAGAGGAGCAGCTGTGATCTCCTTTCTCAAAATTGCTGTGGTAAATCAAGGAATGGCGGTTACTACTTGTGTCGTCATATTCGTGAGTGTTTAGAAACTCGCGCGTATCTTAGTGTTACAACCTAGAAATCAACTACCATATTGGAGATTGGTTGATGTCTGTTCAAAGTATAGAACTGGAATTCGACGGGAATAAATACAGCGGAGTTGATACCAACTTATCTCTCTCTCTCTCTCTCTCTCTCTCTCTCTTGATAACGGAATGAACTGGTCCCTGTCTCGTGTACCTATATACATATATCAAGGCCAAAAAGCATTTTTTCGAACTCTCTTCAGGTCAGATGCACATATTATGTAGTATAATTCTCTCTGGGTGCAAGTTATTCCTCAAATCAGTTGAATTCTATATCTTTAATTGTAATACACGCACACACACACATGTATATAGAACTGGTAAAAATGTTCTGTTACAACAGAATTCCATCTAATAAAAGGAGCCCATAAAAACGCCAAAATATAGAGATGAAAATACTAGATTTCAGAGACTGCTGTCTCCCTCTTCAGGTGGATGAATGAGAAAAGTTACAGAGAAAGTGGTATTTATACCAAGAGATCCATCCACAGGTAAG
>NC_061094.1:16456957-16484865 GCF_015104395.2 Macrobrachium nipponense | reverse complement strand
TCCTTGTTACTTCTAAGTCCTCCAAGCACTGATCTCTTCGACTTGGCCCTGATCAGCCAGTCGTCCAAGTAGAGGGAGATGTTTATCCCCTCTAGGTGAAGCCATCTTGCTACATTCGCCATCAGGTTGGTGAATACTTGTGGGGCTGTAGACAGACCGAAGCACAGAGCCCTGAACTGAAAGATCTTGCCTCCTATCACAAAGCGAAGATATTTCTTTGACAAATGGTGAATGGGAACGTGGAAATAAGCGTCTTGCAGGTCCAGAGAGACCATCCAATCTCCTGGACGAAGCGCCGACATTACGAGAGGCGGACGTTTCCATACGAAACTTCTTTTTCTGTACGAAGCGATTCAGAGCGCTTACGTCCAGAACTGGCCTCCACCCCCCCGATGCCTTTGGTACTAGAAAAAGGCGATTGTAAAATCCCGGGGAGTGTGGATCCTGTACAAGTTCGATGGCCTCTTTTTCCCACATTTGCTCCACCATTTGAAGGAGAGTCTTTCTCATCAACGGGTCTCCGTACCTCGCTGACAGTTCCCGAGGCGTAGATGTTAGGGGCGGGCTGTCGTCGAAGGGGATTACATATCCCTTCTTCAGGACCGACACTGACCAAGGGTCGGCTCCCCTTTTTGCCCATACTCCTGCAAATTTCAGGAGTCTGGCGCCCACTGGTGCTTGGAGGAGCAACAAGTCACTTCGATTTCTTGAAGGGCCTAAATGAAGACCTTCCTCTCTTTTCAGAGCTCTTCTTTCTGGCAGGGGGACGAGCCGCTGACCTCCACGAAAGGGCTGCTGAGTAGGACGAGATTCCTTCTTAACTGTCGACACTACCGGTCGTCCTTTCTTGGACGTTTGCGTTAGTAGGTCTTGTGTCGCCTTCTCAGTTAGCGAGCGAGATATATCCTTCACTAACTGAGAAGGAAACAGATGATCTGATAGAGGGGCGAACAGTAAGGCAGTCCTCTGGCTCGGAGAACCCCTTTCGATAACAGGGATCCATACACTGATCTCTTTTTCAGGAGACCAGCACCAAAAAGGGAAAGCCACTTCACCCGAACCGTCCTGTACTGCCTTGTCCATGCAGGACAGGACGCTATGGAGAATTTCTGGGTTTTTCAGAAACTCCGGATCCTTAGATTTGTTGGCCAGAACTCCGAGTGACCAATCCAGAAAATTGAACACCTCTAAAGTGACAAAAAGTCCCTTTAGAAAGTGGTTCAACTCTGAAGTGCTCCACGTCGCTCTGACCGATCCTAAGGAGTGACGTCTAGAGGCCTCCACTAAATTGGAGAAGTCGGTCATCTGCAGAGGCAGGTAAAGAAAGACCCATAGTCTCTCCTGTCCCATACCAAATACCTCTCTTCCCGTGCAATCTGGAAGGAGGCATGCAGAATACCGTCTTTCCTAACTCCTTCTTCTTGTCCATCCAAGAATCTAAAGAATGGAGTGCCTTTCTTCATTGATATCGCAGGCTTCATTTTTAAAAAGGCCGACGATTTAGCCGTAGCTGAGCTCGAAAAGAGCGAACGAGGAGAAGGAGGAGCCGCAGGACTAAGAGAATCTCCAAACTCTTGAAGTAGTAATGAGGCCAAGACTTTATAACTAGAAAGTCCCTCATTAGCAGGAGGTTCGTCGTCAGACAACTCGTCTAACCCTCGATCAGACGAAGGAGAAAGTTCATGTTTGGAGGGAGAGTCCTTCCAAGACCTCCTATGTTCTGAAGGAGAGGAGCTCCTATTTGGCGAAGAGTCATAACCTCCAGGAACGAGTCCCCGACTCTTGCCTCCTGGCTCTTGACTCTTGCCTCCTGGCTCCTGACTCCTGCCTCCTGACTCCTGACTCCTGCCTCCTGACTCCGGACTCCTGCCTCCTGACTCCGGACTCCTGGCTCCTGCCTCCTGACTCCTGCCTCTTGGCTCCTGGCTCCTGCCTCTTGGCTCCTGCCTCCTGCCTCTTGCCTCCTGGCTGGCTTGCCTCCTGGCTCTGCCTCTTGCCTGGATGCCTCTACACTCTTGGCTCTAGGCTCCTGCCTCCTGTTGACTAAAAAACTCACTCCTGGCTCTTGGCTCCTGCCTCCTGGGTGACTCCTCACTCCTGGCCGGTGCCAGACGTCTGATTGTTTCATCCAGGTTTCGGACCGGAAACCTCACCTCGAGTAGGAGTAGTCGATCCTGGAGGTAGATACCTCCGCACGTTGGAGGATCTTTTAATAGGAAGGGAAGTGTCTTTCCTTCTAGGAGGCTCCTTTGCAGGACTCCTACAACGACGAAATCTGTTCCTGCATCGCCATCATGAACCTCTTTGTAGCCTCCTCTTTATCCTCTTCGGGAGGAGGGGAAGGAGGAGGGAGGAGTCCATAGCCTCCACCTCCTGCCTCCTTCTCACTCTGGTTGAAAGAATGGCTCTTCTTGCCTTCTTCACTCCCGATGGAGACTCCTCAGGGAAGTTTTTTCAGGGCTCGAGTCGATAGTCGGAGCCCTCCAACTCCTCTTGAGAGGCCGAGATCGATCTGAATCTCTCCATCACGTCTCGGTGATGAAGATCCCGACGACGAGAAACACTCACGTAGGACGCTTTTATAGCGGTCCTTGGCAGTCTGGGGTGTCACAGAAACCGCCGAAGGGACACCTGATCGGTGGGGATTCTCCACAACCTCCTTTCGGCTTTCGACATTCCTTCTCCTCTGGGCATGTGAGCTTGGAAGAGGTCTAGACCTAGGAGCGTTGCTGAGCCGACCAGTATGCCCCTCCACTACACTGGGGACACTCATATCACTGTCCACTGACAAATCACTAGCCTTACCTTGTATGGCAGCCATTTTGTTTTTCCATCAACTTGAAGGCTGCTTTTAGATATGATATTGTAATGATACAATTCAAGTTTGTTCATACTTACCTGGCAGATATATATATAGCTGATAATTTCCGACACCGACAGAATTTAAAACTTACGACACACGTAGTGGGGAGTCAGGTGGTTAGTACCCATTCCCGAGCCGCTGGGAGCGGGTATCAGGAAATCATTCCCATTTTCTATTCATAATTTTATTTCCACTGTCTCCTGAGGGGAGGTGGGCGGGTACTTAATTATATATATCTGCCAGGTAAGTATGAACAAACTTAATTGTATCATTAAACAATATCATTTTTGTTTTCTTTCATGCAACTTACCTGTCAGATTATATATATAGCTGAATCCCACCTTTGGTGGTGGGAGAGACAGAATAGAGGATTTAGGAACACATATGTGCAGATAATTGATATCTTGATTCCTTACCTGTTAGCATAGCTGGCTTCGTGATTACTGCCACGTAAGTCTGCTTGTGCTACTAGAGTTGCCAGCGAGGTAGAGACCTATATAGCTGGTGCACTCCAGATGATCTGTCAACAGGGGCGAGACCACGACGTGACTAAGGGACCATGGACCATAGTAATGAGGGCAACGAGACAAAAATACCACCACCTGGCTTAGTTTACCAAAGGTATCCCACTTAACTAAGCTAATGGAAGGGAGAACCCGCCCCAGGCGGTCACCCTCACAACCATAAACACAAATTAAAAAAACCCCCTAATCCCTAAAGGATAGGATGAGTGTTACCTCCTGCCCCCCAAAACAGTGTCTGCAGCAATGTATGGTCCGAGGGAGAAGCAATTTTCGTATGTCACTTTCACCTCCCGCAGGTAGTGTGAAGCGAACACCGAATTGCTTCTCCAAAATGTGGCATTCAAAATATCTTTGAGAGCCATATTTTTGTGAAAGGCTACCGAAGTAGCAATAGCTCACTTCGTGAGCTTTTACTTTCAGAAGCTTTAAATCACTGTCACTACACTTATTATGCGCTTCTTGAATCGTATTCCCTGATGAAGAACGCCAGTGCGTTTTTCGACATAGGAAGATCAGGTTTCCTCACTGAACACCACAAATTGTCCGATGAACCTCTGCAAGCTTTAGTTCTCTGCAGATAGAACTTTAGAGCCCTGACAGGACACAGGAATCTCTCACGTTCGTTCCCAACTATATCTGCCAACCCTTTGATTTCGAAGGACCTCGGCCACGGGTTGGAAGGATTCTCGTTCTTTGTAAGAACATGGGACTTAAAGAACACACCGCACTACTTTCTGAAAAGCCGATATGCTTGCTAATGGCCTGAATTTCGCTAACCCTCTTCGCCGTCGCCAGAGCGGTTAGGAAGATCGTTTTCTTTCGTCAGATTCCTGATAGAAACTGAATGAAGCGGTTCGAAGTTACTCGACATCAAATATTTGAGTACCACATCCAAGTTCCACGAGGGTACTTTAGGCTGGACTACCTTCCTAGTTTCGAACGATCTAATGAGATCGTGAATGTCCCTATTATTAGACAAATCGAGTCCTCTGTGTCTAAAGACTACAGAAAGCACGCTCCTGTAGCCTTTAATAGTTGGAACACGCCAACTTCACTTCTTCTCTCAGATGAAGAAGGAAGTCAGCTATCTGGCTCACAGAGGTTGTGGTGGAGGAAATGCCCTTCTTCCTGCACCAGGATCTGAAGACGGCCCACTTCGATTGGTACATAGCGATCGAGGAGGGCCTCCTTGCGGTGGCAATCGCCTTCGCCACAGGTCTTGAAAAACCCCTCGCTCTGGCCAACTTCTTGATAGTCTGAACGCAGTCAGACTCAGACGGGGGAGGTTTTTGTGGTACCTCTCGAAGTGGGGCTGTCTGAGTAGATCTTTCCTTAAGGGTAGAGTCCTCGGAAAGTCTACCAAGAAGGACATCACCTCTGTGAACCAGTCGGCTGCCGGCCAGAAGGGGTGGGCGATGAGAGTCATCCTCGCTCCTTCGATGCCGCAAACTTCCTCATCACTTCCCCGAGGATCTTGAGGCGGGGGAAAAGCGTATATGTCTAGGCCCGACCAACTCCAAAGTAGGGCGTCTACTGCGACTGCTCCCGGGTCCAGAACTGGGGAGCAATAGAGTTGAAGTCTTCTCGTCCTGGACGTTGCGAAGACATCCACCTGTGGACAGCCCCACAGGTTCCACAGCGACTGGCAAACCTCTTGATGAAGGGTCCACTCTGTCGGCAACAGCTGTCCTCGTCGACTGAGAAGGTCCGCCCGAACATTCTGTACTCCTGACACGAACCTTGTCAGGATCGTGACTTCTTGCGCTTTTGCCCACAACAGGAGTTCCTTTGCGATGGCAAACAGAGAAGGCGAGTGAGTTCCCCCTTGATTTCTTAGTATGCCAGCGCTGTGGTGTTGTCCGCATTGATCTGAACGACTTTGCCGGATACTTCTTCCTGGAAAAACCTGAGAGCCAGATAAATGGTGACAGCTCTTTTAGATGATGTGCCAGGACACCTGTTCCCCTCTCCAGGTGCCCGACACTTCTTTCCCTCCTAGTGTTTTGCTCCCCAACCCGTGGACGACGCGTCGGAAAACAACACTAGGTCGGGGTTCCGAAGTTTGAGGGAGAGCCCTTCTGCGAGCTTCCGAGGATCTGACCACCAACTTAGGTGATCCTTCACCTCTCTGTTAAGCACAAGATCGCCTCCAGATCTTGCTTGTTCTTCCAACTGTTGGCTAGGAAGAATTGAAGAGGTCTGAGGTGGAGCTTCCCAGACCCAGGAAACAAACTTCTCCAGTGAGGAAATGGTCCCCAGCAAACTCATCCATTCCCTCACCGAGCATGTTTCCTTCCCCAGAAAAGGTCACCACTTTCTCCAAGCATTGAAGTTGTCGCCCCTGGGACTAAAAGCCCGAAAAGCCACTGAGTCCATCTGAATCCCCAGATAGACTAAAGATTGAGACGGCGTCAAATGCGACTTTTCGAGGTTTACAGAAGCCCCAGGGTTTACTTTGCTAACGTCATGGTCGTGTGGCAGGTCCTCCAGACACCGTTCGCCAGCGATGAGCTCGAACGAAGAGAGAGGCGAGGCGAGGAGAAAGAGCGGGTCTTGACTTCTTCACAGGAAGCTTCTCATCCTTCCTACGACGCGGAAGAGCCTCTCTAGCAGCAAGAGCGTCCTGAAGTTGCTGCTGCAGTGACTGAATCATTCTCTTGTTAGGCGAATCTTCCTGCTCTGGGGAGGGACTGATCCTGTGAGCAGAGAGCGGCGAGGGGACGCCCCCCCTCCTCCTCCCAGGTACGGCCTCTTCCCGAGCTCTGGAGCGACCGTATCGCTCACACGAGCTAACTGAATCCAAGTCCGAAGACTCTCTACGCCTTTTCTGCGGCGGAAAAGCAGCGAACGCACTGTCAGGCGAAGATCGCAAAAGCGGCGAACTAGGACGTGAAGCGTCAACATTACGCGCCGTCCTTTTTCAGCGGACGTGAAGCACCTTGAGAACTCCACCCTTTACGTGGGGATGAAAGCCTCCGATGACGAAAAACACTCCTTGAGGAGGCGTGCACGCGCACGCTCCCTGGCAGTCTGGGGATTTTCATCAGTAACTGCCGAAGGC
Organism: Macrobrachium nipponense; assembly: GCF_015104395.2. NCBI lineage: Eukaryota > Metazoa > Arthropoda > Malacostraca > Decapoda > Palaemonidae > Macrobrachium > Macrobrachium nipponense. Next base: position 16,478,417 of record NC_061094.1, on the reverse strand, counting down.
ACGTCAGATCGGTGGGGGTTTCCTTGTAACCCTCCTTCGGCTTTCGACATGCTCCCTCCCCAGGTCCTGGGAGTCAAGCAGAGGTCCAGGCCTAGAGGCGAAACGAGGCCGATCTGACGCACCCTCCACTACACAAGGGGTATCACTGCACTTTTGCACGTCACTTTTTGCTCTCAAGAGCCAACCACTTTTGATTCTAGATTACGAATCGACTCCAATATTAAGGATAAAGTATTACTCTCTACAGACACTGTTTCAGGGCCCGGAGGCAAAAACTACAGGGTTAGGAGCATTAACAGAAGGAGGGTTAACAGGAGAAAGCATTAAGGGGGGGCATGGCAAAAAATGACATGGGTTACAAAACACATGGTAACTAATTGAAAATTTTATTTTAGGGCAATCTTGATACCTGGACTCTTCTCCCATCTGCTGAATGCAAAATCTGCAATAGAAAAGAAGAATAAAATAAAAAAGGGCATTTTCGTATGCATTCAAAAAAACTGCTACTGCTTTAAAACTATCAGAGATAGGAAGCTAAACCTAGTCTCATTTAATAGCTAAAGAGTGTGTCAACAATCTCCTTAAAACAAAAGTTTGTACTTTAGAGGGATAAAGTTATTATTTTTGCGTTTAAATTTTGTAATAAAAATCTGTTACGTAAATAATGTAATTTTAAATAAAGAAAGAGAACACAATTTTCAAAAGATTGGTTCTGAGCAAGTTATAGAACTTTTAAAGACGAATACAATGAAAAAAAAATTGTGAAAATCGGATAAAAAACTAACGAAGAAGTAGTGGTTTAAAAGACAATAACTCACTTTTGAGAAAATGGCATTTAAAGTTGACACATCCCACGGCGACTAGTATGCTCCAGCAGAGCAGCTATTGTACACCTTTTTTTTTTTTTTTTTTTTAATATATGACAATTTGTCGAAAATTGCATTTTTCCTAACTATACAAACCTGAGGTCCTTTAACAATAGGAAGGTAACTAACGGCAGCTGGGACGGTCGTAAGCTTCGAACAAGGGGAGAACGGTAGTTAACTGCTTGTCCGATCGTGCGCGCGCCCAGCGCGCCCGAGAGGTGAAGAATCACTTTTGCTTTAGGCCCATGCAAAAAGTTGCAGAGTGAGGGGTGGCATGAGGTGGGACTATATTTAAAGGACCTCAGGTTTGTATAGTTAGGAAAAATGCAATTTTCGACAAATTGTCATTTGTTCCGATACGTAATACAAACCCTCGGTCCTTTAACAATAGGAAGACTCACTTCTTGGTGGGAGGAATTGAGTCTTTTTGGTGAACAGACTGGTGTTCGTCCAACCCTGGAGTGCCTCCCTGGTCGTAAGAGCAAGGGAGGGATCCAAACCTCTGTCCGATTGATCGGGGTGTGCACCGCAGGATCAATGGTCAGACCTCTGGGCCAAGTACTAAGAGAGAGGCAAGCGTATCTCTTCGTACCAGCAAGCAAGAACTTGTTCCTGTTTGCAAGAGACAATCATAAAATGATGGGTTTGTCTCAATTTGGCATCCACTTCCTCCCCCTTGTTGGAGGAAGTGGTGGATATTTACTCCTATCCCTACTGAAAGGGATAGGATGGTGCTCTATTGAGTAGCTCACCTGCATCTCGTCCTTACCCAGCAGGGTGACGACCGTGTCCCTCTACCCAAAGGTAGAGGGAAGAAAAAGAGGGAATGGGAAGAGCCAGTCACACTCTCATCCATCCTCATCCATTCTTACGGTCACACCAGGACTCGATGCTGTACAGCCTGCGAGGGTCTGGGTTAACTACACAAACGTGTTGAGCAACCACCACGGTTCCTAAGGAAAAAGATCCAAGGAACTGTGGGCAATATCCTGAAGGTAGAAGGAGGTGCATGCGGTTCCGGTTGGACCAGGCGCCTACCTTCATTACCTGCGCCACGGAGAAGTTCTTGCGGAACGCGAGAGAATGATGAAGAGGCGTCCACACTCATCCTGGGTGTCGAGTTTCTTCAGACAGCTCCGTCGCACCTTCACAGGACAAAGCAGCATAGCCTTCGTATCGGAGGCGGTGAAGTCCATTAGGGAGGGTATTGTGAAGGACTCGAACCAATCGTCAGTTACCGAAGGGTTCTGAGTCTTCGCTACGAAGATCGGTACGAAATCGAGCGTCACAAATCCCCATCCTTTGTGCTTGACTTCTCAAGAGAAGTCATGCAGTTACCTAAGACGAAAAGAAGGGAATAGTCGTATGACCTATCCCTCTTCTCGACTTTGGTTATGTACAGTACTCATACTGACAAGCTATTAAGACGAAGTAATGATTGCTCTGGAACAACCGAACTAAGTCCACAGCATAGTTCGTAACTGACTCGGGCGCTCTGACAGCTGCCGACTGACTGTTCGGAATCAGTAGAGGCAAGTTGTCCAAGCATTCCGGGTAAGTCACGTGACCTTCGCCCTTTCCCAAAGAGTTATTGCTGAGAGACCAAACAAATAAAAGAAATATTTGTTAGTCACCGATGCCGGACGGCGCGGCGATGATTCTCTTAATGCATAAGCTCAAAAGGCGAAAGTCAATTGCCTTCAAAAGACCGAGGGTCCCTGATGGCAAGAAAATCTCATAGACGTTGAATCTCAGCTTAAGGAGAAACAACTATGTGACGTTGAAGACGAAGGTAGGCAATGAATGCAACCTACGTCTTCCAGCTGAATCGAGAGAAGGAATCTCAGATTCTAAACCTGTGCTTACAAATGACTGAAAACGCTAACCGCCATTTCATTGCTGTTCGTTGTGCAATGAAAGCGGGGCGTTATTCAGTAATGAAACACAGGGGAGTGCCGCCGCTTGAAGAACTGCTTCTCAGGGCTGAACGTTTGGAAGTAGAGCTGGCAGGGGTGGGTGGAGTAGGCGATGTCTTTCAATACATCTGCTAATCCGGGGTGAACAATGAACAATTGTACACCTCCGAATACAAGATATTTTGAGGACAAACTCAGATTCCGCAAAAATCATTCGCATTATCGGGTTATACGACTGCAGCAAGAGACTATTACAGAATTCTGTTTTTTACCGGTGCGGTAACAGAAAGATGAGAGGTCGAATAATATATCTCTGTTTAAAATTCTCGCAATACCGAAGACGATGAATACTAGCGTTTCTCAGCAGTAGATGGTCATTCATGTATGCGAGAATCCCCGTTAATCAGAGACTTAAGTCCGTGATTGTTGGGCCAGAAGATACGGTTGTTATTCAATCAAAACAGGTGAGAAAGACATAAACAACCGTCTATCTCAAAGCGGCAGCTGATACTGAAATGCCTCGGGCAATTCAATACGCAGTAGCTGTCGCTGACTTCGTCATCCTGAGTTGCCAAGTAATCCTTTCCCACGAAGGAATGCGTTCGGCTAGAACCACCGAGCATAAAAAGATATGCTCGAGCAATTATATTTAAGCGAAACGAATTTCGGGTAAAGTATAAAAGCTTAAATGGTGTTGTTGTGACAACACCATAAAGTATATAAAATTGAAACTGGAAACTCCTGGGAGGTTGCAGGCAACCCCTGGGTTTGCAGTTCAATTAGAATACTTTTCGTCTAAGTCGCAATCCGTTAAAATAACCAGGATATGCGCCTACCCACCCCTCGGACCATTCAACTGCTTAGCAGAATCATGTCGCGAGGTTAATATACGTAGTATATTTGTAGGATTCTGAACAACGATCCTCCATCCTAATTTCTTTCCTTCAAGAAAACAAATAAGGATTGGAGATCGACCACCTTCGTTCTTCTATTAAAGAGAGTGAAGGAGAAGTCTTCCTCGAAGGAAAGCTTCAATGGTGAACAGAATACTAAGACGATAGTTCAAGCCAAACTGGATATTCCCGTCTGTTCTTCTCTATTCCAGGTTGGTCGCCTACTGTGAGAAGTCTTCTTTCAGCAGCAGTCTTCTTCCTAATGCTAGAAATTCCAGGAATTCGAGCATAGGCGAGGTTCCCGATTATCGTGAACATATCGGGGATTCTCGTCTCGCTCACTTTGGACCGTGGTGTCGCCTAAGTGTTTGGAGATCGTAAGAAAACTCTAACACTCTGAATGCGCTAGAAATTCCGTTTAGAATTCTAAGCAGTCTGCGAAACCCCCCACCGAATTCGTCAAACGATATCGGCTGGTGGTCCTCTCGATTCCCGTAGAAATCGAGAATGGGGCAGGATCCCTCCTCAACAACCGACCTGGGGCTTACGTCAGGTAGGACCCGAAGGTCCCCCCTGGTAGCGCAGTCCCCAACGTGGGATCCTACAGAGAAATCTCTGTAGGATCCTTCCCCTTTCCCTCGTAGCCGTAAGGAGAGAGGGAAATGGTGGAGGAATTGGATACTCGCTCGCCTTCCCTTCCCAGTGGGAACTAGCAGTTGGAGAAGAGTAGGAGCAGCCATCGCCTTGCGGCGATGGCCTTCTCAGAGTCTGGGAAAACGTATCGTCAGGAGAAACGTTTTCCCGAGGAGGGTTACGAACTCTCACTGGTAGGTAAGGGTCTGCCGCCACTGTGAACGTCGTCTGGGTGGGGCTGATCGACACCTGACAGGAGAGAGCCGATACGTCCCCGACTCATTCCAGTCCCTCGTCGAGGTCGAAACCTCTCAGGAGGACCGACAGGAGTAAGGAGTATTTAAATATGGTGTCCGAAGACACGTAGAAACGCCGCTGTCGCAGTAGAGGAGGTGGAAGTAGCTTGATCGACCGGCCCAGAAACTGAGAGAGCCTTCTTGTCCGGAGACGAGAGACTCTGGTTCAAGACAGAATCGGCAAGCTCCGATCGCGGCATACCCACCGTCGGTTTGGGTTCCCTCTCGGGCCCCAAAACGACTCGAGCAGAGACATGGGCTCTGCTGGTGGGAGCTGGTCGATCCCTTTCCCCCCCCCGGTCGTTGTGCTGACGAATCAGTGCAATAACCTGGGTAAAGTTACTCTGAATCTCGGAAGTTACAGCGTCTTGAGGAGTAGGACCGTCCAGTCCCTCCAACAAGAGCAGCTCCCAGGACCCTCCTCCTTCAGAAGAAGGACCAGCAACAGATCCCTGACGGTTGCCTCCAATCACTTGCGCGTACGTCCTGGTTGGTCCTAAGACCAACCTGGCACGTGCGGCGTCGTGACGGGATCGTGAGCGGCGCATCTCTCACGATCACTCCTATATACCTCGCTCTTCCTGGCGTATGCCGAGGAAGTTGAAGGTATCGGAGAGACAGAACTGACGCTACCCCACTCTCCCCTGACGGTCCGCCTCCATCACTTGCGCGTACGTCCTGGTTGGTCCTAAGACCATACGTGGCACGTGCGGCGTCGTGACGGGATCGTGAGCGGCGCACCTCTCACGATCACTCCTAGCTACCTCGCTCTTTGCTCCCTTCCCCTGTAGCCGAGGAAGTTGAAGGTAGTGGAGAGACAGACCTGACGCTCACCCCCCCCCGCGTCGCTGGCAGGACCAGCGTACGTGGGGGGCTGCAGCCGATCACCAACCCGCGGTGGGGATCGATCTGCAGGCCTGGCCGTGCCGCTCACCTGTGGCGAGCGGCTCGACTGAGCACGTCGACCCCGCGGTCCCGTGCGTCAGACGAGCTGCTGCTGGTCACCGTATCCGCCCGTCCCCTCCTGTGGGAGCGGCGGTCAGGTGACCTGCAGAGCTCGCTTTCGCCGTGAGACCGGTGAGCGTCCTCAGCGGCACGTCAAACCCGCTGGTACCAGCCGAGGCTGTACCGTCGGCTCGAGGGGACCTGGGGGACCTCTTCCCAGCCTCCACCCGTGGCCGGTCAGAGACCAGTCCGTCCCACCCGATGGTACCGTCGGCTGGTCGCTGCGAGAGCGGCCGCTGGCCTGGCGAGAGTCCCACCTGAGCGGCTCTCGACAGTCTTCTGCTCCGTGCCTCGGTCATGACGCTGAGCGAACTCAGGCGTCTTAACTTTGGCTGCACGGTCACCCGAAGGAGGTCGTACACTCGGAACTTCTCGCGGACGAGAAACCGAGCCGGTTACCTGGCTTAGCCAGCAGAGCTGCCAAAGACCAGGTCGAGGGTGTACCAGCGGTAGCCAGCACACCCTTGGTCCCCGTCTTCTTCTTCTTCTCAGAAGGGGAGACGGGCCCCGTTCCCGAAGGAACAGGAGGACCAGCAGAAGAACCCCCCCGTCACACCGGAATGTGACGAGCCCTTCGAAGTTCCCGAAGGAGTCTTCTTAGGGGGAAACAAAACCCGGTTACCAGCTGGTCGCTGCGAGAGCGGCCGCTGGCCTGGCGAGAGTCACCTGAGCGGTTCTCGCCAGCCTTCTCTGCTCCGTGCCGTGGTTTTGGCGCCGAGCGAACTCTGGCGCCGAAACTTTGGCTGCACGGTCTCCCGAGGAGAGCGTACACTCGGGATCTCCCGCGAACGAGAGACCGAGCCGGAACCTGGCGTAGAGGCATCGCCGCTAGCACCAGGCGAGGAATACAAGTACCAGAGCTAACCGATACTCCTCTGGTCCCCGTCATTCTCTTCCTTACGGAAGGGGAGACGGGCCCCGCTCCCGAAGGAGCAGGAGGACCAGCAGAAGGACCCCCCCGGCCCCCCGTCCCACCTCGGTGGGACGGGCCCTTAGAAGTTCCCGAAGGCAGACTTCTCTTAGGGGGGGGAGTCAGCCTTCTTCTTCTTCGGCTTATGGGCCTTAGAAGTCGAAGGGGAAGAGGCAGCAACAGACGAAGACGAAGATGACACCCTTCCTCTTCTTCGTCAGCTCACGCAGGACAGTCGTCAGTCCTCCATCCAGGCCAGAGTCGGGCCTATTGCCGAAGCAACACGGCCCGACTGCACCTGTCCGGAAGGACCTGGGACTGGGGAAGACACACACAGGGCAGGACCAGCATGGACAGGCGCAGGAACCAGGAGCGACAGGAACAGCAACCAGCTCAGGAGCGGCAGGAACAGCGGCAGCGGTAAACACAGAAGGGACAGCCAAGCCAGTAGCGGGAACCACATCAGCGACAGGTACGGCAGGCCCAGCCATCGCCTCGTAGAATCATCGGCAGCCAGCGTGGTACTGGCGGTCGGTCCAGGGGCGAGCTGCTGGAACAGCGGTAAGTCTGGGGCAGGCAACACGAAGAAAACAACAGGCGGGGCGGCGGCATACCCCTCCTCGGTACGGCGGCGGACCGGCCCTAGAAGCGGCAGACGCGTCAACCGACACAGCATGGGGAGTGTAGACCAGCGGGGGGAAGCAGCATAAGCGGCCGTGAAGGTTGTAGTGGAGACCACTCCAAGGTCACCGCCCCAGACCTCGCTAGACTCTGCAGCAGATCGTGGATGCTAGGCACGCCCTGCAGCCGCAGTGGTCCATACCTGTCCAAGGTCGTCTCCCACGGATGTAGCACCTGCGGTAGCACAGCAGATTAGTAAGAGGGGTTAGGGGGGTGGGGGAGGGGGGGGAGGGTTCCCCTCGCGCACGGGGGGGAGAACATGCCCCACCCCGCCGAACGGAAGGAAGACCCCAAAAACAAAATAACGAGGAAGCTGAGCGGGGGGGTGGGGGCAGAAGACGAAGAATCGGATACCAAGGGAGTCGCGGGAGAGCTTTCCGACGACTTCCTGGCAGACCTTCGCTTCCCCTACCCCGCACAGCAGTGAAAAGTAATATGAAAATGAAACAGAAACCTTGCACTTTGCCGATTCAACTTCATAAGAACTTAAGAGGGAAAAATCAATTCCCGGTAAGAGCGGAAACTTGATCCATAATAATATGATGCTATCATAAATATATATGAAAATGAACAATACTGCACTTGCTATTTTCACTTTCACAGCAATAAATCGTAAGGATTAATTCCCGGGTAAGAGTGGAAATTGATCCAAAATTAAATTTGATGCAATTAATAAATGAAAATGAAAAGAAAACTGCATTACGAATCCACTTTCATTGCATTCTATTTTCATACAAAATAAGAGGCTCTTGCCGAGCGCAATCAAGCTCTCGGCAACGAACGCACAGGGCAAAAATATAATGAAAAAGTGTACTTACATCTTTTCAATTACACACTTTCGCCCAAAACAAAATACATGACTCGGCGCGAGTGCGCCCGCCCTCGGCACCGAGACATAATTCAAGGGTCAATTCATGAAAAGAGCGGAAATCGCCGTCTCTACTCGATAGTTCCATGTTGGATTCATAATTAAGTAATGAAAATGAAAACAGTGTACTTACAGTTTCATTTTCAAGTCAAACCAAACCATTAGTAAAAAACACAATATAAAACAAAGCATACGACGATGAAGCGGGCAGAGAGCGATGACGAACACGTCCTTCACACCCGCGGCCGAAAGCAAAGTGATTCTTCACCTCTCGGGCGCGCGCGCGCGCACGATCGGACAGCAGTTAACTACCGTTCTCCCCTTCCTTGTTCGAAGCTTACGACCGTCCCAGCTGCCGCTAGTTACCTTCCTATTGTTAAAGGACCGAGGGTTTGTATTACGTATCGGAACAAACTGATCTTTCTACGCACTGAACTGGGTGAGAGTTTGTGTTGGAGCAACCAGTGGTGGAGGAGGCAGTGGTGTGGTGGCGGTCTTATGGCTCGTTGATGCTGGGGAGGATCAGCTGTTGGTGTGGAAGTTAAAATGGCTGACACTCGTCGCTCTTCCAGTTTTCCTCCTTTTCACCTCTCTCGCTTTCTCAACTGCTTCGGCCATCCTCTTGATTGTAGCCTTTCTTCCTGGGCATTGCAGAAATGATTTCGCAGGCAGTTGTAGAGAATCCAGATAAATCTAAAAAATCGCCGATGAACGGTGACAGTAGCAGACGAAACAAACAAGAAACGTTCACGCGAGCAGACGACACAGACGACCGTCTGCTAAGATAGCCTTCAAGGCACTGACTTCCAAAGCTCCAGTCCATCGCCTACTCGCTACCGTATAGCAGTGGACGAGTTGCTAAACATTATTTTTATTCATGATATATGATACGTATATAATTCCTTGTATATTTATATTATACGCTGTTACCTAATAATAGGGAAATAAGAGTGTGATTGTCAAAATAATAACTTATTTTAGCAAAATATTGTAGAAAAATAGTTAGAATCAATATATTGCTCTGAAACTTCGGGAGTGGGTTGCCATTTCCATGAAGTATTCGATGGTTGATTCACTAGAAATCGACTTTTTTCAAAATATTTCGTCATTTTTGACGGGCGGTCCCTTAATATCTTGAACGCCTGAAACACTCCTGGAGGAAGACCTCCTTAACCTATCCTTTTCAAGTTTCCTAAGATAGGTCTCATACACCTTCCACTCAGAATCTGTTAGTCTTTCGCACTCCTTGCAACGGCTTTCATACACATTCATGCTCCCTGCAACTCTTACATACCGTATGTGGGTCTACTGAAGCTTCAGTAGCCTACCTCTACAATCAGTTCTAGAGCAGAAACCTAGCGCTAGCTGTACTAGACCCTGACATATTATTCCAAGAAAAATCCAAACCAAAATCAAATCAATCCACTAATAACGTGTGCCTAGCCACCGATCCAATCAATTAATCCAAAAAAAGAACCAAAAGGGATACTCAAGTAGCAATAAGTTTCCAAATCCAGACGGAGGTGCTGTAAACAGATGTTCACAACACCGGCGACAGAAAAATTATGAATAGAAAATGGGAATGATTCCTGATACCCGCCTCCCAGCGGCGGGAATGGGTACTAACCACCTGACTCCCACTACGTGTGTCGTAAGTTTTAAATTCTGTCGGTGTCGGAAATTATCAGCTATATATATATCTGACAGGTAAGTTGCATGAACAAACACTGCAAGTTCTTTTGCTGGATCTACAGGCTCTGCAAAAGGAGAAGGGGCTGCAATGGAAGGAGAAGTAGCAATACTTACCCTTGGGGAAGATCCCAAGCTTGGAATTAGTTCAGATCTAGAACTACTTAAACTTCTATGAGAAGCCTTCCTCACTCTTTCTCTTTCTAACTTTTTGAAATAATTAGTTAGATTCTTCCATTTGTTCTCACTCAAGTTCTCACATTCCTTACAAGTATTAGTAAAAGAACATTCATACTCCCTGCACCTCTTGCATACCGTGTGAGGGTCTACCGAAGCTTTCGGCAACCTCACCTTACAGCCTACATTCACACAACGTCTCACAACCATACCAGAGTCAGACATATTTAAAGAAAATTCCAAAAATCAAGTCCACAAAACAGTCCACAAAAGCGTATGCCAATCCAACAATCCAGATACGTCACCAAAAGTCGTCAGAAGATCAATTGCCGGTGAAAAAGAAAAACCAATCGAGAGGAACCAACAACAATGTTGATGGTCCGGGCGACAGAAGAATTCTGATTAGAAAACGGGGATGGTTCCTAGTCCTGCCACCCAGGGCAGGGCGGTAGATCACCTGACCTACCTGTAGCGTGTGCCGCGAAATTTGAAATTCTGTCGGAGACGACGGAGTCTATAGCTAAGTATATATCTGGCAGGGAAGTTGAATGTATAAAAACAAATTCCTCAAGCCATACAGTTAAGAATTTTTTTTAAAAGTCAAAATAGTAATAAAGACTTAAATAAATGAAAAGTGCTAGCAAAAAATACAAAACTTTGTCATAAATTCACTAACCCGTTGTCAGCTGGCTTAGCCGTAAAGAAACTTGCGTATTTTAAGTTAAATTTGGAGTGAATTAAGAACGAAACGTAAAGAATTACAATAAAATAAGCACTGTGGATTTTTATTCTGATGGCAGTAAGGATAAAACCACCGATTACGAGGTAAAAATGCATTTCAGTTCAAAACATGACCCCAGCAATAAGATGTCTCATACTTTCACTAATATAGGCAACAAATGTTGTTTTATTGTGCTGATTACAACTATAATCTTGAGTAATATCAATAAACGTTACATAGATATGCAAATATTTTTCAAATGAGCGCTGGGAAGGCTAGAAAGGACGTGTCCGCCAGTGTATGCCCCGGATTGTGCACGCGTCGATACCACACCATACTGGATTTAAAAACTGCCTTGAACACATATTTTACGACGACTTCACATGCTTATTTTACTTCGTATGGCAGCTTCATATAGGAGGAAACAACGCAGAGGAGCCATCGTCATCGCGTGGCTCGGCCTTATTCACTCGATATTTAATTGGTGAAACAAGAATACAATTACATCTTTAAGCATACCATTCTAAAGATTGAAGTTTCATCAACATAATGTGATATATAAAAGTGCGATGCAAACTAAAATAAGCACGTGAGATCTTTGTAAAATATGTTTTCAAGGCAGTTTTGAAATCCAATATGACGTCCACCGACTGAGGTGCCGTTCGTAACCACAGCCAAGCCACCATCTTTCCCAGCACTCATTTGAACAATGTTAGCGTATATATGTAACGTTTATTGATCTTACTCAAGTATGCAGTTGTAATCAGCACAATAAAACAACATTTTGTTGCCTATATTATTGAAAGTATGAAACTTTTTATTCCAGGATTCATGGTTTGAACTGAATTCATTTTTACCTTGTAATCGGTGGAATTTATCCTTACTGCCATCACAACTGTAACTCCACAGTGCTTATTTGATTGTTATTATACACATTTTGGTCTCAATTCACTCCACATTGCACTAAACAAGTTGCTGTTCCTAAGCGTGCGCGCCACAAACACAGTTACGAACAGCAGACGACGAAACTGCAAAGTTTTATTCCCTAAATTGTTTACTTTACTCGTTATTTAGTTCAACTTTACTTTGTTTTTTAAAAATGTTAATTTAATTCATGTCTATTATCCCTTTTTTGCAACCAAATTACCCCAAAAAATTACAGATATTTCTAAAGTAGATACAATCCAATGTTTCTAACCTTGTCGTACATCTGGCTGCCAAAAACCATAGAGGAACGACTACGGATAAGTGGATTATATATATAGTATATATTTTTTTGCTTTTTTGGTTTTGCTAGCACTTTTCATTGATCTAAGTCTAAATTAGTATTTTGAATTTCTTTAATAACTGTATGCCAGAAATAAATGTAACCTTTAATGTTTGCATGCTAAGAATGGCAAAATCATCATTGCCACATTAGTGGAGGCTTCACACATACGCCGATTCATTATTAAAAACTGTTTCCATGAATTCTAGTTGTCATAGTAATGCAATAATAATAAAATTGTTTTAATATTTATGTATATATACTTCCAATACATAGCCTAATTTCACCAATTTCCACGTTTTGTGTAAGTCTTATACCCAGTTTGGAGGGTGAACACATACCGAATGGCAACAGAGAGAGAGAAAGGAAGGCGAAGGAACGAAGAAGGACAGGGGTGGCGGTGGAGGGGGGGGAGAGGGTAGGTGGAGCTTTTTACGCGTTCGTATCCATTTCTGCATAATGGAGTTTTTGTCTCTTGGTACAAGGACAAGTGTCGTTATTCTTTACGATTAGTGATTCACGATACCCTCATAAATTACGGCACTGGGTGTAATGATACGAGTGTTCGTTACAAAAATAGGTATTGTCCAAAAACGTGCTTGCACTGTCTCTGAAACCCATAGTAGGTATGCCGCTTAGTTGTCAATCAAGTTTTTTGTAATCAAGTATTTTTTACAAGCTAGCCATTGAATAAATTTGTATTTTTTCGCAATCAAAACATATGCCCCTCAATGCTAACTTTATCTTTTAACGACTTTCTGGTCATTGCAAATTCGGCCCCATTAATTTCTTATGGTGCGAAAACGACAGAGGCCTAGAGACCGAAAACGATTGTGTCACACTACGGCGATAATCCGGCAGTAAAACATCTTCATATATCCAAAAAGTAAATAATAAAGATATATATGCACATTACGATTATAACAATTACATGAAGCTGATAATCTGCTTGAATAACTGGTAAACTGTTCTGCAAGAAAGTTGAGTAAAGCAATTATTTACAATAGGTACGAAGCCAATATGTCGTGACGTCATAATTCAGGACTTGAACGAACGTTCTAATTCCAAAAATAATTACTTAAATTTGAGTCAGAATCGAGTTACTTTTTCAATAACGAATATTTTCAAATTAATCATCATAAATATGTAAAATATTGATGTTTTACTATTTATTTAAAAAATTATCCAAGTGCACGCTTCGTCGTCGTCTTCTACCAAAACAGTTGTTTACTAACAAACGTGCTAGTAAGTTTCCGTGTTTCGATTGTTGTGATGAAAGTGCCCCAGCGTCTGTGGGTACAAGTGGTGTGCTAATTTATCACAGGAAATGGGAAGTTTATTGACACACGCGACTCCGTAAACATCGAGATGGCGTCAATCTTCTAAATATTTCGAGTTGTAAGTAAAAATGTTGAAAGCGTTTTGGTGAGATTTGGACTGCCGTGTACACCCTTTTCACTACCCTCTGTTTAAATCTTAAAATTTTGCCTTAATTTCTAACTTTGGAGAAAATACTCACTTCGAAAGGAGAGTAGAGGTCTTTAGCTCCATTTCTCACCAACAACCAGTCGCGACTGATGCCCATCTCCGGTGTCAGGACGCGTTATAGCGTACTTTTTTTGGGGTGGTACACATTGATCGTACATGGTCCACCCTGTACCATGCGGTGTTTTACCCTACTTCGAAAGGAGAGTAGAGGTCTCGAGCTCCTCCTCTCACCACCAACAACTCATGACTGATGACCATCTCCAGTGTCAGGACTTGTTAAAGTACTTTTTCGGAGGGTGGCCTCAAATGCGGTAGTCAGTAGGTCGGCTAGTCCAGTCGGTTGTTTACCCTATCTTATTTTGTTGACGAAACTTGAATCTTGTGAATGGTATGCTTAAATATTGAATTGTATTGTTGTTTCACCCGTTAAACATAGTGAAAAAAAGTGACCATTTGACGGATCAACGTCCGCACAGCGGTACTTTACCCTTGAGTGAAAAAGGGTGGTCTTCTCGCGCTCAATGAGATCGAGAGGAAAGTAGAGGTCTCAAGGTGTTGCTAACGGAGGTTGTCTTGTGACTGACATCTAACTTAGGTTACTGGAAGTGCTAATTTTATGTTTTGGGAAAGTGGTCGCGCTCCCGTACAGGTGGTCGCACAGCGGTTTTTTACCCTACAGCCTAAACTAGGAATTTCGAGTGAAAAAGGATGGCCTATCCTGAAGTGCAATGAACGTCCCAATGATAGCCTACCGAAACTTCTACCTATGGCAGGGGGGCTGTTCGCCCAGCCCCATGAGAGGGGGAAACGACGAAAGGCCACAAATTCTGAAAATGTGACTCATGAGACGAAGGACATTACCTATTCACCTCAGCCCCCTCCTATCAGCCTCTCACCCAAAGGGGTACTTGGACCTGGTGACTTACCCACTCCCTGTAGCCCATGACGGCTACCTTCCTGTTTTTGGAGGGCATGAATGGTGGGTTAGTCCCTAAAGGCGGCTTCATCCAGGAATAAAACGAAATGGCACAGCAAATAACCTTCTCCGCCCAAATACAATCTCCTGCGACGCGATCTCCCAGCCTACAGTTGCACAACTTTCTTCCTTCCTCTGCTCTCGACGCGCTTCTCCTCGAGTTACACCTAGATATATCGGTCACTTGGCCTTCCTACTTAACATTATTGTACAATGGTAGAAAAATATCTGTTACGAGGCCCTTTGTCACGGCAAAATACTCTTAATGACGATGGCTTGGGAGGCTGTTGTTATCTCATGTTGTGCTTGCTAGTAATAACCAGACGGACACCATTTGATATAAAAGACTTATTTTTCAATGAGATATTATTTATTCTAATTTCAACCTTGGGTCGATACGTTCCCATGCGAAATAAACCGCGACAATTAATTTTAGTTTTTATCTTTATCGGGCATAGAATGACATCGGTTCGTTTCAACAAATAAATATTTTTTTAATATTCTTCAGCTGAACGCCAGATCAGCTGACGCCCAGCTGCTCCTCTTGCGCGCTTAATTCAAATCACATTATGTAACTAAGATTACCTAATACTACATACACCTACGGAACTACCATTCATTATATAATTTCATGTATCACCGTGACAGTGAATAACAAAGTTATATACCTATAAACAACAAATGACTTGCAGGAAAAACATTTGATTTCTGACATATTTATCGTCTGGTGATGTTCACCTTCCAGCAGACTGCTATCACAGAGACTATTTCCGTGTTCAGTTTTGGATTATCGATGTTTTGATCAATTTTAAACGTAAATGACTCTGGAAAACGTGCCATCGCTAACAAATAAATATTGTCTTACAATGACAGAGCAGTTCCAATTCCGTTGTTCTAAAAAAGAAAAAGTGTAATCCGGTCTAAAATATGCTGCGTAAATGGCCGAGTCGTCAAATTGCGCAGTATGCGAAAAGTCACTAAACTTGTGTCATAGTTCGGTTGCTCTTGATATGCAGGGTAGATATACTTCCATGACTAAAGAGAACTCGAAATAAACAATATAAACAACTTAAACTAGACATTTCAGTCCAGATTCCAACATGCAAAAGTCTGAAGGTCAAGCACTCTTGATTTGGGGCGAGTTTTTCATGTGTTTGACGAGTTTTATATTTAGCGATTGTTTCATTCCTTTGACTTTCAACGCACGAAGTCCAAAGGGGTTTATCTTTGCTAAAGTATTTAATGCAAAGGAAAGTATTGGTGGAAACTGTTGTTTGCTATCATTAAAAAAACACCCGATTGTAGCCTTTGAAGCTTTGTTTCATTACTGTCTGTCTTCTTACAGTAGTAACAGTACCCTCATCTTGCCACGGGTTTTTCCGGTGCTGTAAGACTCGAGATTATCACATTTATTGGAAACTTGTCTGTCCTGAGGAAATATTTTCATTCTGTTATTCGGCATGCTTTGAATGTTGTTGTTCCAGGTTGGGTCTTCAGCAGCATTTATAGCTACAAATAGCAAGTCATTTGTGAGACAGCTAAAGTTTCTTATAACATATCTACGTTTATTAATATCTGGCACCGACATTCAATGAACTTAAATTACGCCTGTTTTATCAACTGTTATCAGTAAATTTGACCATCTTTTGGCTTCAGATATTCCTAGGCTACGATACACCACGTGGTCCTAGATGCGCAGGTAATTCTAATGAGACTAATAGTCTAGTGACTCTAGTCGGTGCAGTAGTACTACCACAGTTTCCTGAATGTTTTTATGCGAGCTCTGTCGAACCAAATAACTGAATTTTGAATTATCTTCCTGTTCATCAGATGTGGCTTTGGATGAGAAGTGCATAAGTTACCATGCTCCTTTCACATCTTTATCAGTTTGAATGCTCAAAAATCCATGTTGGTAGTCTTTTCTCCAGCTGAATTGCATGAATTACGTATAATTATGACCTGCCCCAGAACTTAAAAAATGGAAAAAAGGGGATTCCTGAGTGACTTGCAACCAATGAAACAATTTTACACGTCAGCAGATATTTCCTATTAAGTGGAAAATCGTTCACAAAATATAGGAAGAAAATCGCTAAATCCAAAATTGATGCATATATAATAAAGATTATGTTGAGTCTTAACAATATGTTGTTTTTAAGGAAAGATAACTTATATTGATACCTCATTATTGCTTTATTTCATAATATGGTATATAGTTTTGCAAGGTATGACATATAATTATTATATAAACTCAATCAATTAGCAACAAAAATGGTACTAGTTGGTTTTGTTTCTGCCTATTAGTATGCAGTACTTTTTTTTTTCTTTCTTTTTTAACGAACAGCAGGACACCCCAGAATGCAGACTTAGCAACAACAACAAAAGTAGTCATGCCGTCACTCACCTTGCAAGTCGTCTCCCTCTCATACCAAACGACTATGATGAACACAAGGAACCATCCGAAGAGTTTCAGACGTTGGCACACTCAGTAACAGAGACATGTTAGGAGGGGCCACTGAAGTACTGAAAGTTCGTCAAACAATGCCCTTATTTGGAACACCCACAGTACTACAGTAATGATATGTGGTCGTGGAAACACTATTTTTTATCTTTTATTAGAGGAAATATACAATATTTTACAATTTTAACAGAATTATATTCAGAATTTTATCCAAGTTGACTTAAATTTACTAGAATTTTACAACAATCTCATCTTATACTTTTTACAAATAATCTATGCATTTTAATGTGGATATTTTTCTGTAGTTGCCCATATAAGATTTTATCGGTGTATATCTATTTTTTATCATCCTTGATTTTATAAACAACATTATACACCTTTTTCACCTTTTATTCTTGTTTTGTGGGCTACCCAGGTACCAACAACATACCCACAAATTAAAATTACAGGAGTGTTCCTGTCCTTTTTTGATGTGCTTCAAAATCACTATTTGGATGAATTCGACCAGAGAAGTTCACAGAAGCCCATTATAAGGTGGTTCTGGGCCACATACGACTAATTTTCGCAACGCTGAATGTCATTCATACGGCAAGGCAACGGGAGCCAGCATCTTCCCTCAAAGATGTAAGACCACGGTATATACGTGTTGGGTTCCAGAATGGCAACTTCGCTGTGGACAAAAATGAATTGCCTTTTTTGTGTCATAACCCTTGCTGTACTTTAGAATACGTGGACCGATGGACGAAGTTCTCCAGATCCAGTAAGTTAATTGGCATTATATCTAGATGGTGTTCAAAGATGATTCTCCATGTCACCTGAGCTCTCTCGACTTTAGTAGATTCACATCAACTGGGCATTTGATGTCTAGGCCAGTCCCTTACGACGCTCCTGAATGGCTGTTGATAAGCCAATCACAGGCCTGGAAACTCTCCGTCTCTCGAGAGAGAGTTCACATAGGCAGGATGTATGTTCCTCCACCTCTCCTGAGGGATACGTTTGAAAGACGTATCCCTCAGGAGAGACGGAACATACATCCCGTCCGTGTGAACTCTCTCGAGCCCCTTTAACCCAAGGAGACGAGAAATTACCCTACATAACTGAAAATGACCCAACATTCTGCGGCTTTGATAACAAATAAA
Organism: Macrobrachium nipponense; assembly: GCF_015104395.2. NCBI lineage: Eukaryota > Metazoa > Arthropoda > Malacostraca > Decapoda > Palaemonidae > Macrobrachium > Macrobrachium nipponense. The sequence goes on along the minus strand of NC_061094.1, from coordinate 16,460,434 downwards.
TATTTAGATTATGTTTATATGCAATATCATGAATACTAATAAGCATATTGATCTAAACCTACCTTGTTACAATTACCTTACACTTGAAAATATTGTCCTGCTGTCTAAGATTTTGCCCATACTACCCTACGCATAGAGCAATTACCCTACAGTTGGCAACACTGGTTTCCAGCCCTGTGACTGGCTTATCAAAACAGCTAATCAGGAGCGTCGTAAGGACGGGGCATATATATATAAATTACATTATATAATATATATATCTATATATATATTATATATAATATATATATATATATACTATATATATATATAGATATATATATATATATATATATATATATAAGATATTTATATATTGCTACTTTCAAAACATATATATTCCCTCTTTGACTGTATAAAATGTTATATATAGAGTTTTGCAACATTCTTCAGATTCCTTAGCTAGGATGTCTTAAAATGTGTGTTCAGATTTCACATAACATAATTCAAAAGTATGTAACGTAGAATGTAAAAAAAGAGAGAGATTATCTTTGTCCGTTCGAAGCTAAAGGTTTCAGTAACTTTTCATTGCCTTGAGATTAGAGGAACTCGAGTCTTCATGTTGTTTTTAAAAAACATGTCAATCATCTTACTCACTCGAGTCTGTCTCGATCGAGTCGTGTCTTTGTTGAGCAAGACTGGTTTCATACATGTACATCTTTGCCGAAACCATGTGTAGATTTCACGATTTTTTCTGTAAAGTTGCGTCATGATAGAAGCTTCTAGAAGCATTGCGTCATCTTTCGTATGCCCCAAAATGTTTTGTGCCAACTCCACTGTCCAGCTTTCGTAAGGAAGAGTTTTTTAGTTGCAACTTAGAACCGCATAGCGTTCAGACCTCCTCTCTCTCTCTCTCCCTCGACATACTTGAGATTATATTAATGTAACGTAAATTGGTCACTCGTAACTTGTAGATTTCAGATTTGATATTTCTTAGAGTTACTTAATATTATTTAGTGTTTTTTGTGGAATCTGAACAGACATTGTACAAGTGTAACAGCGCCTAATTTTGTGAAATACTGTGAAATGGTGAATTTTTTGAACAAGCTGCAGCAGAAAGAAAGAAATTGGTATACCAAGGTAAAGTGTGTTATATTTTTATTAGTTGCAACTAATAACTAATGGTTATGATGGTTTAGAGAACTAATAACTAATAGTAACAGTGGTTTGGTAAAAACTAATAACTAATAGTTACAATGGTTTGGTGAAATTTACATTTTTACACATTGCAAATTTTTGTGTTTTGCGTTTGTTTCATTTGAAGTGATTTTTGTGAATGCATTTATTCATTTTTTCTTATTGAAGTGTGTGTTTTTATTTTATATTCTGTGTGATTGATACTTTTTGCAATTTTGATATTTTCCACATTTTTTCTGTGTTTTCATTTGCATTCACAATTTAATTAACTTAGTTATGTTCATTGATTAATCGTTGCACATTTAATTGAATTTAACACTTAGAATTCTTTTCAAGTTTCATCGTTGTTTAGCACTTGTGAATTAATTTCCAAATTTTAATTTTGCCCAACAGTTGAAATTTGATTGACTTAATTTTCTTGAATTTTGTGATAAAGTAATTTTGATTTAATTTTACTTAATTAATTCAAGAATTAATTAAACTTTGCTTTGTTTCCAAGTAACAGTAATTTTCCCCGATATTGTGAATTTCACTTATAATTTTGAGTTTAATAATAAATTTTTGTATTTAAAATTTTTATAAGTTTTTCTTTAAACCAGTATATTTATAGGATTTGCTTAGGTAGAAACATAGAGGGGTAATTGATCTGTTTTCCTTCAATTTACTTGAAGTGAGTTAGAACCAGGGAAGTACTTAGACCTTCTGGAAATCATGGAAATTACTTAAGACTTTTAAAGTTTGTCCGATGGAGTCATGCCCTTTGATTACTTTAATTACCTACAAGATTACCTCATACCTGTTTTGATGAACTTAGTCTGATTTTCTGCGTTGTCAAGTGATCACTGTTGCCTTTAGAGTATTCAGTCTTTAGTACCTGTGATGAAGGTTCAGGTGTCTGGCTGTTGTGAGGTAAAAATTAATGAACGGTAAGTGTAATAACCAGATACTTGGCACTTCGTCACAATATATATATATATAATATATATATATATATAATATATATATATATATCTATATATATATATTATATATATATACATATACTTGGCACTTCGTCACTAATATATATTATATAATATGGAATATATATAGATAGAGATATTATATATATATGTAATATATATATATTATATATGCATATAGATATATGCAAATTCGAAGCACACTTGATGTGAATCTACTATAGTACTAGAGGAGGCTGAAACGTGACTGGCAGCTGCTCGGGCAACTATGGCAGCATCATCATGAACGATAACTGAATCTCCAGGAGAAACAAGATAAACAAGTGGAACAGTTGGTACGTGTCCCTCGAGCCTTTGCTGATCAATTCATGTTTGGTGGCCAAAGGATACAAGTGAAACATTTAATTAGTAAAAGTTGTCTGTTATCCTAGGAGGATTATTCGGAGAAAACGGAAAAATACGCACATACTATGTAATATCTTCCACGATTTTTATCATTTCTAAATAAAAAGAAATCTTTTACTTCTAAATCATGCGTTATATGAAACTTGAAATTTCAATTTTTTTTAATATTAGGTAACAGGCCAATTTAACATATATGAATCCTATATGAAAACAGGTCACCAAGTCCAGCCATAGCGATGTCAGTGAGGCAGTTTAAATCATAAAAACGAAACGGGAGTAGCCCATATTAGGTCTTTTTCACTAATTAGACGTTAGAGAATGGTTCCTTGGCTGTATTCGCCCAAATTTATAAACAAATATTTAGGACAACCTAAATCATTACTAATTTCTCTATTTTAGATCAACTTGACTTATCCTCTACGTAGGTACTCTAGGCTTTTTTTAGATCCTCTAGATGCATAGAGGGAAGTACAAACTATTTTCTGTTTCTAGAACGGCCAAATGCATAGGCTCTAAGTCTACATTTTATGGAAGGGGACTAAAATAAACCTCATGATCAAAACTTCCCATAAAAATGAGCGGGTCTTCGTTTATATGATTATACCAAATCATGTGAGGACCAAATTGAAGGGAAGACCCTCGTATGAACATAAAATCCATCCATAATGATATAATAATAATAATTTTTATTTACTGGCAACAGTGGGGACCACTGATTTTCCATGGCCGTGAAATCAAATAAGCTATCAACAGGCTATTTTGGTAAGTAATCGATTACCTACTGTTTGCATCAGTGCCAAACTCTCTCTCTCTCTCTCCCTCTCCTCTGTGTATGTGTGTGTGTGTGTGTGTGTGTGTGTGTGTGTGTGTTGTGTGTGTGTGTATAGGAAAGAGATTATCAGCGGGAGTGACCTAAATTGGCTTACCTGTGGAT
>NC_061094.1:16398764-16456457 GCF_015104395.2 Macrobrachium nipponense | reverse complement strand
ATCCACAGGTAAGCCAATTTTGGTCACTCCCCGCTGAGATAATCTTCCTTTAATCCTATACACACACACCACACACACAGTGAGAGAGAGAGAGAGTTTGGCACTGATGCAAACAGTAGGTAATCGATTACTTACCAAAATAATAGCAGTTGATAGCTTATTTGATTTCACGGCCATGGATAATAAGTGGTACTCACTGTTGCCAAGTAAATAAAAATTATTATTATTATATCATTATGTATGGATTTATGTTCATAGACGGGGTCTTCCCTTCAATTTGGTCCTCACATGATTTGGTATAATCATATAAACGAAGACCCGCTCATTTTTATGGGAAGTTTTGATCATGAGGTTTATTTTAGTCCCCTTCCATAAAATGTAGACTTAGAGCCTATGCATTTGGACGTTCTAGATACAGAAAATAGTTTGTACTTCCCTCTATGCATCTAGAGGATCTAAAAAAAGCCTAGAGTACCTACGTAGAGGATAAGTCAAGTTGATCTAAAATAGAGAAATTAGTAATGATTTAGGTTGTCCTAAATATTTGTTTATAAATTTGGGCGAAATACAGCCAAGGAAACCATTCTCTAAACGTCTAATTAGTGAAAAAGACCTAATATGGGCTACTCCCGTTTCGTTTTTATGATTTAAACTGCCTCACTGACATCGCTATGGATGGACTTGGTGGCCTGTTTTCATACAGGATTCATATAGGTTAAATTGGCCTGTTACCTTATATTAAATAAATGAAATTTCAAGTTTCTATAACGCATGATTTACAAGTAAAAGATTTTTTTTTAGAAATAATAAAAATCGTGGAAGATATTACATAGTATGTACGTATTTTTCCGTTTTCTCCGAATAATCCTCCTAGAATAACAGACAACTTTTACTCGTTGCCTTTCATGTTTCATTTATATCCTTTGGCCACCAAAATGAATTGATCAGCAAAGGCTCGAGGGACACGTACCAACTGTTCCACTTGCTTATCTTGTCTCTTCTGAAAATTCAGTTATCGTTCATGATGATGCTGCCATAGTTGCCCGAGCAGCTGCCAGTCACGTTTCAGCTTCCTCTAGTACTATAGATTCACATCAAGTGTGCATTTGATGCCTATATATATTATATAATAATTGTATATATATATATTATCTATAATATATATATATATAGATATATAGTATATATATATATATATATATATATATATATAATATATATATATATATATTGAGACGAAGTGCCAAGTATCTGATTACTCCACTTACCCTTCATTAATTGTTACCCCACAATAGCCAGACACCTGAACCTTCATCACAGGTACTAAACGACTGAATACTCTAAAGGCAACAGTGATCCCTTAACAACTTACCAGTATTGCAGAAAATCAGACTAAGTTCATCAAAACAAGTGTGAGGTAATCTTGTAGGTAATTAAATTAATCAAAGGGCATCACTCCATCGACAACTTTAAAAGTCTAAGTACGTCCCTGGTTCTAACTCACTTCAAGTAAATTGAAGGAAAACAGATCAATTACCCCCTCTATGTTTCTACCTAAGCAAATCCTATAAATATACTGGTTTAAAAAAGTTATAAAAATCTTAAATACAAAAATTTATTATTAAACTCAAAATTATAAGTGAAATTCACAATATCGGGGAAAATTACTGTTACTTGGAAACAAAGCAAAGTTTAATTAATTCTTGAATTAAGTAAAATTAAATCAAAATTACTTTATCACAAAATTCAAGAAAATTAAGTCAATCAAAATTCAAAAGTGTTGGGCAAAATTAAAATTTGGAAATTAATTCACAAGTGCTAAACAACAATGAAACTTGAAAAGAATTCTAAGTAAATGCAAATTAATTCACAAGTGTTAAATTCAATTAAATGTGCAACGATTAAGCAATGAATATAACTAAGTTAATTCAAATTGTAATGCAAATGAAAACAGAAAAAATATGGAAAATATCAAAATTGCAAAAAGTATCAATCACAGAGAATATAAAAATAAAAACACACTTCAATAAGAAAAAATGAATAAATGCACACACAAAAATCACTTCAAATGAAACAAACACAAAACACAAAAATTTGCAATGTGTAACAATGTAAATTTCACCAAACAATTTTAAACCTTTTAACTATTAGTAATTAGTTTTTACCAAACCACTGTTACTATTAGTTATTAGTTGCAACTAATAAAAATAACACACACTTTATCTTGGTATACCAAAATTTCTTTCTTTCTGCTGCAGCTTGTTAAAAAAATTCACCAATTCACAGTATTTCACAAAATTAGGCGCCGTTACACTTGTACAATGTCTGTTCAGATTCCACAAAAAACACTAAATAATATTAAGTAACTCTAAGAAATATCAAATCTGAAATCTGCAAGTTACGAGTGACCAATTTACGTTACGTTAATATAATCTCAAGTATGTCGAGAGAGAGAGGAGAGAGAAGAGAGAGAGATAGAGAGAGAGGAGGTCTGAACGCTATGCGGTTCTAAGTTGCAACTAAAAAACTCTTCCTTACGAAAGCCTGGACAGTAGAGATGGAACAAAACATTTTGGGGCATGCGAAAGATGACGCAATGCTTCTAGACGCTTCTATCATGACGCAACTTTACAGAAAAATCGTGAAATAAATTTTTTTTTTTTTTCTACACGTGGGTTTCGGCAAAGACGTACATGTATGAAACCAGTTCTGCTCAACAAAGACACGACTCGATCGAGAGAGACTCGAGCGAGCAATATGATTGACATGTTTTTAAAAAACAACATGGCGACTCGAGTTCCTCTAATCTCAAGGCGATGAAAAGTTACTGAAACAACTTTAGCTTCGAACGGACAAAGATAATCTCTCTTTCTTTACATTCTACATTACATACTTTTAAATTATGTTATGTGAAATCTGAACACACATTTTAAGACATCCTAGCTACGGAATCTGAAGAATGTTGCAAAACTCTATATATAACATTTTATACAGTCAAAGAGGGAATATATATGTTTTGAAAGTAGCAATATATAATATATTATATATATACACATATGTTATATATATATATATATGCATATATATTATATGTATATGATATACATATATACACAAATATGTATATATATATATATATATATATATATATATATATATATATATATATAATAACGTATATGCCCGTCCTTACGACGCTCCTGATTAGCTGTTGATAAGCCAGTCACAGGGCTGCAAAACCAGTGTTGCCAACTGTAGATAATTGCCCTATGCGTAGGGAAGTATGGGCAAAATCTTAGACAGCAGGGCAATATTTTCAAGTGTAGGGTAATTGTAACAAGGTAGGATTAGATCAATATGCTTATCAGTATTCATGATATTGCATACAAACATAATCTAAATATTTATATGTTATCAAAGCCGCAGAATGTTGGGTCATTTTCAGTTATGTAGGGTAATTTCTCGTCTCCTTGGGTTAAAGGGGTTGGCATCACTGCTGGAAACTCTCAATCTCTTGAGAGAGTTCACACAGACGGGATGTATGTTCCGTCTCTCCTGAGGGATACGTCTTTCAAACGTATCCCTCAGGAGAGGTGGAGGAACATACATCCTGCCTATGTGAACTCTCGAGAGAGAGACTGAGAGTTTCCAGGCCTGTGATTGGCTTATCAACAGCTATTCAGGAGCGTCGTAAAGGACTGGCCTAGACATCAAATGTACAGTTGATGTGAATCTACTAAAGTCGAGAGAGCTCAGGTGACATGGAGAATCATCTTTGAACACCATCTAGATATAATGCCAATTAACTTACTGGATCTGGAGAACTTCGTCCACCGGTCCACGTATTCTAAAGTACAGGCAAGGGTTATGACACAAAATAGGCGTTTCATTTTTGTCCACAGCGAAGTTGCCATTCTGGAACCCAACACGTATATACCGTGGTCTTACATCTTTGAGGGAAGATGCTGGCTCCCGTTGCCTTGCCGTATGAATGACATTCAGCGTTGCGAAAATTAGTCGTATGTGGCCCAGAACCACCTTATAATGGGCTTCTATGAACTTCTCTGGTCGAAATAATCCAAATAGTGATTTTGAAGCACATTAAAAAAAGAACAGGAACACTGCTGTAATTTTAATTTGTGGCTATGTTGTTGGAATCTGGGTAGCCCACAAAACAGGAATAAAAGGTGAAAAAGGTGTATTATGTTGTTTATAAAATCAAGGATAATAAAAAATATATATATACATTGATAAAATCTTATATGGGCAACTACAGAAAAATATCCACATTAAAATGCATAGATTATTTGTAAAAAGTATAAGATAAGATTGTTGTAAAATTCTAGTAAATTTAAGTCAACTTGGATAAAATTCTGAATATAATTCTGTTAAAATTGTAAAATATTGTATATTTCCTCTAATAAGAGATAAAAATAGTGTCTCCACGACCACATATCATTACTGTAGTACTGTGGGTGTTCCAACTTAGGACATTGTTTGACGAACTTTCAGTACTTCAGTGGCCCCTCCTCACTTGCCTCTGTTACTGAGTGTGCCAACGTCTGAAACTCTTCGGATGGTTCCTTGTGTTCATCATAGTCGTTTGGTATGAGAGGGAGAGGACTTGCATGGTGAGTGACGGCATGGCTACTTTTGTTGTTGTTGCTAATTCTGCATTCTGGGGTGTCCTGCTGTTCGTTAAAAAAGAAAAGTACTGCAGACTAATAGGCAGAAACAAAACCAACTAGTACCATTTTTGTTGCTAATTGATTGAGTTTATATAATAATTATATGTCTTACCTTTGCAAAACTATATACCATATTATGAAATAAAGCAATAATGAGGTATCAATATAAGTTATCTTTCCTTAAAAACAACATATTGTTAAGACTCAGCATAATCTTTATTATATATGCATCAATTTTGGATTTAGCGATTTTCTTCCTATATTTTGTGAACAATTTTCCACTTAATAGGAAATATCTGCTGACGTGTAAAATTGTTTCATTGGTTGCGAGTCACTCAGGAATCCTCTTTTTTCCATTTTTTAAGTTCTGGGGCAGGTTATAATTATACGTAATTCATGCAATTCAGTTGGAGAAAAGACTACCAACATGGATTTTTGAGCATTCAAACTGATAAAGATGTGAAAGGAGCATGGTAACTTATGCACTTCTCATCCAAAGCCACATCTGATGAACAGGAAGATAATTCCATTATTTGGTCGACAGAGCTCGCATAAAACATTCAGGAAACTGTGGTAGTACTACTGCACCGACTAGAGTCGCTAGACTACTAGTCTCATTAGAATTACCTGCGCATCTAGGACCACGTGGTGCATCGTATAGCCTAGGAATAGTTGAAGCCAAAAGATGGTCAAATTTACTGATAACAGTTGATAAAACAGGCGTAATATAAGTTCACTGAATGTCGGTGCCAGATATTAATAAACGAAGATATGTTATAAGAAACTCTAACTGTCTCACAAATGACTTGCTATTTGTAGCTATAAATGCTGCTGAAGACCCAACCTGGAACAATAACATTCAAAGCATGCCGAATAACACAACGAAAATATTTCCTCAGGACAAACAAGTTTCCACTAAATGTGACAATCTCGAGTCTTACAGCACCGGAAAAACCCGTGGCAAGATGAGGGTATTGTTACTACTGTAAGAAGACAGACAGAAATGAGACAAAGCTTCAAAGGCTACAATCGGGTGTTTTTTTTAATGATATCAAACAGCAGTTTCCACCAATACTTTCCTTTGCATTAAATACTTTAGCAAAGATAAACCCCTTTGGACTTCGTGCGTTGAAAGTCAAAGGAATGAAACAATCGCTAAATATAAAACTCGTCAAACACATGAAAAACTCGCCCCAAATCAAGAGTGCTTGACCTTCAGACTTCTACATGTTGGAATCTGGACTGAAATGTCTAGTTTACGTTGTTTATATTGTTTATTTCGAGTTCTCTTTAGTCACGGAAGTATATCTACCCTGCATATCAAGAGCAACCGAACTATGACACAAGTTTAGTGACTTTTCGCGTACTGCGCAATTTTACGACTCGGCCATTTAACGACGAGCTATTTTAGACCGGATTAAACTTTTTCTTTTTTTTAGAACAACGGAATTGGAAACTACTCTGTCTTTGTAAGACAATATTTAATTTTGTTAGCGATAACACGTTTTTTTCCAGAGTCATTTGCGTTCAAAATTGATAAAAACATCGATAATCCAAAACTGAACACGGAAATAGTCTCTGTGATAGCAGTCTGCTGGAAGGTGAACATCACCAGACGATAAATATGTCAGAAATCAAATGTTTTTCCCGCAAGTCATTTGTTGTTTATAGGTATATAACTTTGTTATTCACTGTTACGGTGATACATGAAATTATATAATGAATGGTAGTTCCGTAGGTGTATGTAGTATTAGGTAATCTTAGTTACATAATGTGATTTGAATTAAGCGCGCAAGAGGAGCAGCTGGGCGTCAGCTGATCTGGCGTTCAGCTGAAGAATATTAAAAGAATATTTATTTGTTGAAACGAACCGATGTCATTCTATGCCCGATAAAGATAAAAACTAAAATTAATTGTCGCGGTTTATTTCGCATGGGAACGTATCGACCCAAGGTTGAAATTAGAATAAATAATATCTCATTGAAAAATAAGTGTTTTTATATCAAATTGGTGTCCGTCCTGGTTATTACTAGCAAGCACAACATGAGATAACAACAGCCTCCCAAGCCATCGTCATTAAGAGTATTTTGCCGTGACAAAGGGCCTCGTAACAGATATTTTTCTACCATTGTACAATAATGTTAAGTAGGAAGGCCAAGTGACCGATATATCTAGGTGTAACTCGAGGAGAAGCGCGTCGAGAGCAGAGGAAGGAAGAAAGTTGTGCAACTGTAGGCTGGGAGATCGCGTCGCAGGAGATTGCTGGGCATTTCGTGTTCTTCTGGATGAGCCGCCTTTAGACTACCCACCATCATGCCCTCCAAAAACAGGAAGGTAGCCGTCATGGGCTACAGGAGTGTTGGTAAGTCACCAGGTCCAAGTTACCCCTTTGGGTGAGAGGCTGATAGGAGGGAGCCGAGGTGAATAATGTCCTTCGTCTCATGAGTCACATTTTCAGAATTTGTGGCCTTTCGTCGTTTCCCCCTCTCATGGGGCTGGGCGAACAGCCCCCCTGCCATAGGTAGAGGTTTCGGTAGGCTATCATTGGGACGTTCATTGCACTTCAGGATAGGCCATCCTTTTTCACTGAATTCCTAGGTTAGGCTGTAGGGTAAAAAAAACAAAAAAAAACCGACTGTGCGACCACCTGTACGGGAGCGCGGCCACTTTCCCAAAACATAAAATTAGCACTTCAGTAACCTAAGTTAGATGTCAGTCACAAGACAACCTCCGTAAGCAACACTTTGAGACCTCTACTTTCCTCTCGATCTTCATTGAGCGCGAGAAGAACACCCTTTTTCGCTCAAGGGCAAAGTACCGCTGTGCGGACATTGATCCGTCAAATGATCACATTTTTCACTATGTTTAATGGGTGAAACAACAACGCAATTCAATATTTAAGCATACCATTCACAAGATTAGAGTTTCGTCAACAAAATAAGATAGGGTAAACAATCGACTGAACTAGCCGAGCCACTGACTACCATATTTGAGGCCACCCTCCGAAAAAGTACTTTAACACGTCCTGACACTGGAGGTGGTCATCAGTCATGAGTTGTTGGTGGTGAGAGGAGGAGCTCGAGACCTCTACTCTCCTTTCGAAGTAAGTATTTTGTTTCTCCAAAGTTAGATATTAAGGCCATATTTTTTAAGATTAAACAGAGGGTAATGAAAAGTCTGGCCATATGCAGTGCACACTACCTCCATGACGCTTTTGAAATTTTTACTTAGGGTAAACAATCACGGACGATCCACCATCATCACGCTGGCCAGGTCTTATTCACTCGATATTTAATTGGTGAAACAAGAATACAATTACAACTTTAAGCATACCATTCAAAAGAATGAAGTTTCGTCAACATAATGTGATATATGAAAGCCCCATACAAACTAAAATAAGCATGTGACGCTCTTTGTAAAATATGTTTTTAAGGCAGTTTTGAAATCCAATATGGCGGCGATCGTATGGCTGGCTGGTCTAGTCACGGACTGTCCACCATCTTTCCCAGCCTTCCCAGCACTCATTTGAACAATGTTAGCGTATACTATATGTAACGTTTATTGATCGCATAGTATATATGTAACGTTTATTGTTCTTACTCAAGATTGCAGTCGTAATCAGCACAATAAAACAACATTTTGTTGCCTATATTAGTGAAAAGTATGAAACTTGTTATTCCTGGGGTGGCCAATGGTTTTTTAACTGAATTCATTTTTACCTTGTAATCAGTGGTTTAATCCTTACTGCCATCACAAATGAAACTCCACAGTGCTTATTTGATTGTTATTATACACATTTTGGTCTCAGTTCACTCCACACTGCGCTTGAACCAAGTTGCTGTTCCTGGTTCATAAGCGCTCACTCCACAAACACAGTTACGAGCAGCAGAACGACGACACTGCAAAGTTTCATTCCCTTAATTGTTTACTTTACTCATTATTTAGTTCAACTTTACTTTGTTATTTCAAAATGTTTATTTAATACATGTCTATTATCCCTTTTTTGCAACCAAATTACCCCGAAAAATTACAGATCTTTCTAAAGTAGATACAATTAAATGTTTCTAACCTTTGTCCCTAACCATCCCCCTTGGCTGGCCGAAAACCATCGTGGAGGAGACAACGGATAAGTGGATTATAATTTTTTTTTTTTTTTTTGGCTAGCACATTTCATTGATTAGAGTCTATATTAGTATTTTGATTTTTTAAAATAACTGTATGCCAGAATAAAAGTAACCTTAATGTTTGCATGCTAGAAATGGCAATCATCGTTGCCACATTAGTGGAGCTTACACATACGCCAATGCATTATTTAAAACTGTTTCCATGAATTCTAGTTGTCATAGTAATGTAATAATGAGAAAATTTCTTTAATATTTTAATGTACAAAAACGTATATACTTTCAATACATGGGCTAATTTCACCAATTTCCACGTATTGTGTAAGTCTTATAACCCAGTTTGGAGGGTGAAACACATACCAATTGGCAACAGAGAGAGAGAGAAAGGAAGGTGAAGGAAGGAAGGACAGGGGGGGCAGTGGGAGGTGGGGGGGAGAGGGTAGGTGGAGCTTTACGCGGGTGTTTTGGTATCCATTTCTGGATAATGGAGTTTTTGTCTTTGGTCTAAGGACAAGTGTCGTTATTCTTTACGATTAGTGATTCACGATACCCTTATAAATTATGGCACCGGATGTAATACACTATAGCAAAATCTCGTTCTGATACGAGTGTTCGTTACAGAATATGCCAAAAAACGTGCGTGCACTCTCGACCCATAGTAGGTATGCTGCCTAGTTGTCAATCAAGTTTTTTGTAATCAAGTATTTTTACAAGCTAGCTATTGCATAAATTTGTATTTTTCTCAATCAAAACATATGCCCCTCAATGCTAACTTTCCTCTTTTAACGACTTTCTGGTCATTGTAAATTCGGCCCCATTAATTTCTTATGGTGCGAAAACAGACAGAGGCCCAGGGACCGAAAGCGATTGCGTCACACTACGGCGGTAATCCGGCAGTAAAACATCTTCATATATCCAAAAAGTAAATAATAAAGATATATATGCGCATTACGATTATAACAATTACATGAATAGCTGATAACAATCTGCATGAATAACTGGTAAACTGTTCTGCAAGAAAGTTGAGTAGTATAGCAATTCATTTACAATTGATACGAAAGTCAAGATGTCGTGACGTGATTATACAGGACTTGAAAGAATGTTTCTAATTCCGAAAAATAATACTTAAATTTGAGTCAGAATCGAGTTACTTTCAATAACAAATATTTTCAAATTAATCATCATAAATATGTAAAATATCGATGTTTTACTATTTATTTAAATAATTATCTAGTGCACGCTTCATCGTCGTCTTCTACCAAAACAGTAGTTCCTTAAAAACGTTGTGGCAGTGACCGTGTTTTGATTGTTGTGATGAAAGTGCCCCAGCGTCTATGGGTACAAGTGGTGTGCTGATTATCACAGGAAATGGGAAATTTGTTGACACAAACGACTCCACAAACATCGAAATGGTGTCAATCTTCTAAGATATTTAAGCAAAAGTAAATATTTTGAAAGTGTTTTGGTGAAATTTGCACTGCGTTGACCACCCTTTTCACTACCCTCTGTTTAAAGCTTTGAATTTGGCCTTAATTTCTAACTTTGGAGAAAATACTTACTTCGAAAGGAGAGTAGAGGTCTTTAGCTCCGTCTCTCACCAACAAGAAGTCGCGACTGACGCCCATCTCCGGTGTCAGGACGCGGTATAAGTACTTTTTTGGAGGGTGGCATGCCGTGACCGTTTGGTCAGGCTTTGTGTTGGGCCAGTCCATGCGGTGTTTTACCCTATAACTCGGAATTTTCAGAAGATTGACGCCATCTTGATGTTTGCGGAGTCGCTTGTATCAATAAACTTCCCATTCCATGGGCTAAATCCGCACACCACTTGTACCCATAGACGCTGGGGCATTTTCTTCACAGAAATCATAAATGACGACTTCCAACCACTAATTTTTTAAGAAAACTACGATTTTTGGTAGAAGAAAAAAGCGTGCACTAGATAATTATTTAAATAAATAGTTTAACGGCAGTATAAGGTCATGAATTGCATAAATATTTTTACATATTCATGATTATTAATTTGAAAATATTCGTTGTTAAAAAAGTAACTAGATTTCTGACTCAAGTATCAACAGTTTTGCTTGTGAACGGTACCTGCGGCATTGTTCGTGCTCATCAATTGTTTATCAGTGTTGCCAATTGGTATGTGTTTACCCTCCAAACTGGGTATAAAACTTACACAAAACTGGGGAATAAATGAAATTAGCATATCTATTTGTAGTATATATACATATTAGAGCAATTTTATCATTATTGCATTACTATGACAACTAGAATTCTTGGAAACTGTTTGTAAATGCATCAGCGTATGTGTGAAGCTCCACTAGATTGGCAACGATGAGTCATTTTGCCGGGTAAATTTTGGTTGCAAAAAAGGGATAATAGACATGAATTAAATAAACATTTTGAAGTAACAAAGTAAAGTTAAACTAAATATTGGGTAAAGTAAACAATTAAGGGAATAAAGCTTTGCACCTCACAAACCTAGTACTCGTGTGCTGCCCGTAACTGTGTTTGTGGAGTGAGCGCTTAGGAACCAGGAACCGCAACGTAGTTCAGTGCAATTTGGAGTGAATTAAGACAAAAATATGTACAATTGCAATCAAATAAGCACTGTGGAGTTTCAGTTGTGATGGCAGTGAGGATATAACCACCGATTACAAGGTGAAAATGAATTTCAGTTCAAACCGTGACCCCGGGAATAAGTAGTTCATACTTTCATTAATATAGGCAACAAAATGTTTTATTGTGCTGATTACAACTGCATACTTGAGTAAGATCAATAAACGTTACATATATATGCTAACATTGTTCAAATGAGTGCTGGGAAGGCTGGGAAAGATGGTGGCTTGGCTGTGGTTACGAACGGCACCTCAGTCGGTGGACGTCATATTGGATTTCAAAACTGTCTTGAAAACATATTTTTCAAAGACCTCACGTGCTTATTTTAGTTTGTATGGCGCTTTCATATATCACATTATGTTGATGAAACTTCAATCTCTCAAATGGTATGCTTAAAGATGTAATTGTATTCTTGTTTCACCAATTAAATATCATGTGAATAAGGCTGAGCCACGCGATGACAATGGCTCCTCTGCGATGTTTCCCCCTATATGAAGCTGCCGTACGAAGTAAAATAAGCATGTGAAGTCTTCGTAAAATATGTGTTCAGGGCAGTTTTTAATCCAATATGGTGTGGTATCGACGCGTGCACAATCGGGGGCATACACTTGCGGACACGTCCTTTCTAGCTTTCCCAGCGCTCATTTGAAAAATATTTGCATGTCTATGTAACTTTTATTGATATTACTCAAGATATATGTTGTAATCAGCACAATAAAATAAAACATTTGTTGCCTATATTAGGTGAAAGTATGAGACATCTTATTGCCGGGGTCATGGTTTGAACTGAAATGCATTTTTACCTCGTAATCAGTGGTTTTATCCTTACTGCCATCACAACTGAAACTCCACAGTGCTTATTTGATTGTAATTTTTTATGTTTCGTTCTTAATTCACTCCAAATTTAACTTAAAATATGCGAGTTTCTTTACGGCTAAGCCATGGCAGGACTAATTTTGTATGTCTGGCAGCCAGAATTCATAAGTCGAGCAGACAACGGGTTAGTGAATTAATGACAAAATTTTGTATTTTTTGCTAGCATTTTCATTTATTTAAGTCAATTACTATTTTGACTTTTAAAAAAATTCTTAACTGTATGGCTTAAAGAATTTGTTTTTAATTTTTAATAATTGTATGGCTGAAACAAATGTAATCTTTAATACGTTCTAGGAATGGCAAGTCATCGTTGCCAATTTAGTGGAACTTAACACAAACGCTGATGCCTTTACAAACTGTTTCCATGAATTCTAAAATTGCCCTAATATTTATGTGCTATCTATATTATAAATAGGTACACTAAATTCACTTATTTCCATGGTTTTGTGTAACTCTTATCCCAAGTTTGGAGGGTAAACAGAAAACAATTGGCAAAACTGATGGAATTTGTATCAGGAATCTGGTTGGTTTTACAACAACAAAGATTTTCAAATGAATTATCATGAGTACGTAATAAATACGTATATGCAATTCATAACCTTATTCTGGTCTTTAATTATTTAAATATTATCTAGTGCACTTTTCTTCTTCCCAAACAATCGCTATGTTTACGCGTCCGGAGGCCGATACACCCTTGTCATTTAAGTTTGTTGTGAAGAAAGTGCCCCAGCATCTAAGGGTATGAGTGGGGTGTAGATTTAGCACAAGAAATGGGCAATTTTATACATTCAACTTCCCTGCCAGATATATACTTAGCTATAGACTCCGTCGTCTCCGACAGAATTTCAAATTTCGCGGCACAACGCTACCGGTAGGTCAGGTTGATCTACCGCCCTGCCCTGGGTGGCAGGACTAGGAACCATTCCCGTTTTCTAATCAGAATTCTTCTGTCGCCCGGACCATCAACATTGTTGTTGGTTCCTCTCGATGGTTTTTCTTTTTTTCACCGGCAATTGATCTTCTTGACCGACTTTGGCGACGTATCTGGATTGTTGGATTGGCATACGCACTTTTGTGGACCTGTTTTTGTGGACTTGATTTTGGATTTTTCTTTAAAAAATAAAAACTGTCTGATACTGGAATGGTTGTGAGACTTGTTGTGAATGTAGGCTGTAAGGTGAGGTTGCCGAAAGCTTCGGTAGACCCTCACACTGTATGCAAGGGTTTGCAGGGAGTATGAATGTTCTTTCCACTAATACTTGCAAGGAATGTGAGAATTTGAGTGAGAATGAATGGAAGAATCTAACTAATTATTTGAAAAAGTTAGAGAGAGAAAGAGTGAGGAAGGCTTCTTATAGAAGTTTAAGTAGTTCGAGATCTAATGAACTAATTCCTAGCTTGGGATCTTCCCCAAGGGATAAGTATTGCTACTTCTCCTTCCATTGCAGCCCCTTCTCCTATTGCAGAACCTGTAGATTCAGCGAAAGAACTTGCGGATCTAAAAGCAGCCTTCAAGTTGATGGAAAACAAAATGGCTGCCCTGCAAGGTAAGGCTAGTGATTTTTCAGTGGACAGTGATATGAGTGTCCCCAGTGTAGTGGAGGGGGCATCTGGTCGGCTCCGCAACGCTCCTAGGTCTAGACCTCTTCCAAGCTCACATGCCCAGAGGAGAAGGAATGTCGAAAACCGAAAAGGAGGTTGTGGAGAATCCCCACCGATCCAGGTGTCCCTTCGGCGGGTTTCTGTGACACTCCAGACTGCCAAGGATCGCTATTGCAAAAGCGTCCTGCGTGAGTGTTTTTCTTTTCGTCGGGATCTTCATCTCCGAGACGTGATTGGAGGGATTCAGATCGCTCTCGACCACTCAAGAGGAGTTGGAAGGCTCCGACGATTGACTCGAGCCGGAAAACTTCCCTGAGGAGTCTCCTTCGGGAGTTAAGAAGGCAAGAAGAGCCATTCTGTCAACCAGAGTTAGAAGGAGTCAGGAGGTGGAGGCTATGGATCTCCTCCCCCCTCCTCCTTCCCCTCCTCCCGAAGAGGATAAAGAGGAGGTTACGAAGAGGTTCATGATGGCTATGCAAGAGCAGATTTCGTCTTTGTAGGAGTCCTTTCAAAGGAGCCTCCTAGAAGGAAAGACTCTTCCCTTCCTGTCAAAAGATCCTCCAGACGTATGGAGGTATCTGCCGCCAGGTTCGATGCTCCTACTCGAGGTGAGGCTTCCTGTACGAACGTGGGATGAACCGATCAGGCGTCTGGCAGCGGCCCAGGAGTGAGGAGTCACCCAGGAGGCAGGAGCCAAAGAGCCAGGAGTGAGGAGTCACCCAGGAGGCAGGAGCCAAGAGCCAGGAGTGTGGAGTCATCCAGGCAAGAGGCAGGAGGCAAGAGCCAGGAGGCAAGAGGCAGGAGTCAGGAGGTCAAGAGGCAGGACGTCAGAGTCAGGAGGCAGTAGTCCAGGACCGGCAGGAGGCAGGAGTCCGGAGTCAGGAGCAGGAGGCAGGAGTCAGGAGCAGGAGGCAAGAGTCAAGAGCCAGGAGGCAGGAGTCGCAGACTCATTCCTGGAATTTATGACTCTTCTCCAAATAGAAGCTCCTCTCCTTCAGATCGTAGGAGGTCTTGGAAGGACTCTTCCTCCAAACGAGAGCTTTCTCCTTCGTCTGATCGAGGTTTTGGACGATTTGTCTGATGACGAACCTCCTGCAAATGAGGGACTCTCGAATTATAAGGTCTTAGCCTCATTGTTACTACAAGAGTTTGGAGACTCTCTTAGTCCGGCGGCTCCTCCTTCTCCTCGAGCTCGGCTACGGCAAAATCTTCGGCCTTTCTGAAAATGAAGCCTGCAATTTCTATGAAGAAGGCCCTCCATTCTTTAGATTCTTGGATGGACAAGAAGAAAGAGTTGGGAAAGACTGTATTCTGCACGCCTCCTTCCAAAACTCCATGAAAGAGAGGTATTTGGTATGGGACAGAGACTATGGGTCTTTCTCTTCCTGCCTCGGCAGATGCGGACTTTTCCAATTTATGGAGGCCTCTAGACGTCACTCTTTAGGATCGGTCAGATCGACGTTGGAGCATTTCGGAGTTGAACCACTTTCTAAAGGGACTTTTTGTCACTTTAGAGGTGTTCAATTTTCTGGATTGGTCACTCGGAGTTCTGGCCAACAAATCTAAAGATCCGGAGTTTCTTAAAAACCCAGAGATTCTCCATAGCGTCCTGTCTTGCATGGACAAGGCAGTACAGGACGGTTTCGGGAGAAGTGGCTTCCCTTTTTGGTGCTGGTCTTCTGAAAAAGAGATCAGTATATGGATCCCTATTATCAAAAGGGGTTTCTTCCTCCGAGCCAGAGGACTGCTTTATTGTTTCGCTCTGTCGGATCATCTGTTTCCTTCTCAGTTAGTGAAGGATATATCTCACTCGCTAACTGAGAAGGCGACACAAGACCTACTGGTACAAACGTCCAAGAAAGGAGCGCCCTGTAGTGTCGACGATTAAGAAGGACTCTCGTCCTCCTCAGCAGCCCTTTCGTGGGAGGTGCAGGGCGGCTCGTTCCCCCTGCAGAAAGAAGAGCTCTGACAAGAGAGGAAGGTCTTTCCTTCAGACCTTTCAAGAAAACTAAATGACTTGTTGCTCCTTCAAGCACCAGTGGGCGCCAGACTCCTGAACTTTGGCAGGAGTATGGGGCAAAAAGGGGAGCCGACCCTTGGTCAGTCTCGGTCCTAAAGAAAGGATACGTAATCCCTTCGAGGACAGTCCTCCCCTAACATCTACGCCTCGGGAACTGTCAGCGAGGTACAGAGACCCTGTAATGAGAAAGACTCTCCTTCAAATGGTGGACAAATGTGGGAAAAGGAGGCCATCGAACCTTGTGCAGGATCCACATCCCCGGGATTTTACAATCGCCTTTTTTCTAGTACCAAAGGCATCGGGGGGGGGGGTGGAGACCAGTACTGGACGTAAGCGCTCTGAATCGCTTTGTTCAGAAAAAGAAGAAGTTCCGTAAGGAAACGTCCGCCTCAGTAATGTCGGCTCTTCGTCCAGGAGATTGGATGGTCTCTCTGGACTTGCAAGATGCGTATTTCCACGTTCCCATTCGCCATTTGTCAAAGAAATATCTTCGGTTTGTAAATAGGAGACAAGATTTTTCAATTCAGGGCTCTGTGCTTCGGTCTGTCTACAGCTCCGCAGGTATTCACCAACCTGATGGCGAATGTAGCAAGATGGCTTCACCTAGAGGAATAAACATCTCCCTCTACTTAGACGACTGGCTGATCAGGCCAAGTCGAGATTCAGTGCTTGGAGGACTTATCAGTAACAAGAAACATGATAGAATCGCTGGGATTAATCGTGAACCTCGAGAAGTCGCAGCTGATACCCCAGCCAGAGCTTGGTCTATCTGGGGGATTCAGATAGATTCTCGGGGTTTCGAGTATTTCCTTCGCGAGAAAGAATCACTCGAGGTTTGTCGAAAATCTGGAGCTTCTTAGAGAGAAAGAGCAGTTCAGCGAGGGATTATCTGAGCCTTTTAGGGACCGTGTCCTCACTAGAAAAAGTTCTTCTCTCTGGGGAGGCTTCACCTTCGCCCTCTTCAGTTTTTCCTGAAAGGGGTGTGGTGTTGGAAGACAACGGGACAATCTCGGACATCTTACCCCCCGCTTCCACAAGAGATAAAAGATCACTTGAAGTGGTGGATCCTTCCTCTTCAAAAGAACGAAGGCGTATCGCTTGCCCTGCAGAACCCAGACCAAGTGTTATATTCCGACGCTTCGGAGTCGGGATGGGGAGCGACGCTAGGAGCAAAGGAGGTGTCAGGCACCTGGACAAAGGAACAGGTGTCCTGGCACATAAATTGCAAGGAACTAGTGGCCATACACCTAGCCTTAAAGTTCTTCGAAGAGATAGTCAGAGGCGGGGTGATACAGATAAACTCGGACAACACCACGGCCTCTGGCTTACATACGCAAGCAAGGAGGCACGCACTCTTTCTCCCTCTTTCAGTTAACAAAACACCTGTTAACCTGGACAGAAGAAAGAGGCATAACTCTCCTCACAGATTGTGCAAGGGATAAAGAATGTGAGAGTGGACAGACTGAGCAGGAGGAATCAGGTCCTTCCCTCAGAATGGACTCTACACGAAGAAGTGTGTCGAAGTCTTTGTTCCCTGTGGGGGAGACCTCACATAGACCTGTTTGCGACGTTCCTCTCCAAAAGAGTAGAGATCTTTTGCTCTCTAGTAGAAGATCCGAGAGCCTTCGCAATAGACGCGTTCTCCTGGATTGGTTCGGGAGTGGACGCCTACGCCTTTCCCCCGTTCAAGATCCTGGGGGAAGTGCTCAGGAAGTTCGTACCTTTGAAGAGCACGAAGTTGACATTAATAGCCCCATTTTGGCCAGCCCAAGAATGGTTCACGGAGGTACTGGAGTGGATAGTGGACTTCCCCAGATCTCTTCCAAACAGACCAGATCTACTCAGACAACCCCACTTCGAGAGGTTTCAATCACAACCTCCCCGCCGGTACTCGCTCTGACTGCCTTTCGACTATCGAAAGACTTGTCAGAGCGAGGGGCTTTTCTCGCAAGGCTGCGGGCTCTATCGATTGAGCCCGCAGAGCTTCAACGAGAAGAGTATACCAATCGAAGTGGGAAGTCTTTAGGAGGTGGTGTAAGAGTCAGAAGCTGTCCTCCTCCAGTACCTCTATAGTTAATATTGCCGATTTCCTCCTCTTTCTGAGAGAGGAATCACACCTATCTGTGTCAACAATAAAGGGATACAGAAGCATGCTGTCTTCAGTATTCAGAAATCGAGGGCTAGAAATTGCAGATAACAAAGATCTACACGATTTAATTAGATCCTTTGAAACTTCAAAAGCAGCAACTCCTAGAACACCTAGTTGGAATCTGGACGTGGTCCTGAAATTCCTTTCCTCGGATAAATTCGAGCCTTTACATCTGGCTTCCTTCCGCGACGTCCACTAGGAAATGCTTATTTTCCTTTTTGTTGTCCTCTCGCTACAGCCAAGAGGACGAGCGAATTGCACGCTCTGGATTCCACAGTGGGGTGGGTTCAAAGGAGATGCTGCTATCTGCTCGTTCCAGACAATGTTTTCTGGCGAAGAACGAAAAACCCGTCAAAAACCTTGGCCCAGAAGCTTTGAAGTAAAAGGTCTATCTAACCTCGTAGGCAGAGAGACAGAGAGGTCTCTCTGTCCAGTGAGAGCTCTAAAATTTTATTTAGAGAGGAAGAGACAGATGGGAGTTTGTCAACAAGGTCTTTGGTGTGCTGTGAAGAACCCCAAAAGACTCATGTCCAAAAACGCCTTGGCCTTCTTTGTGAGAAGCGTAATTACGGACGCACACAAGAACTGCTCGGAGGAATCCTTCGGTCTTCTAAAGGTTAAGACCCATGAGGTGAGAGCAGTAGCAACGTCCTTGGCGTTCCAAAAGAATATGTCTCTTAAAAATATCATTAAAAATATCATTGAGACTACTTATTGGGAGGTGCAATTCAGTGTTTGCATCTCATTACCTGAAGGATTGTGAGAGTGACTTATGAGAAGTGCTTCTCTCTAGGTCCATTTGTATCAGCAGATACAGTGCTGGGTCTTGGAGCAAAGACTGATCCTTAAAAATATTTTGATTTTATCGTACATAAACCCTCTTGTCAGATATGTGCTTTTGGTTTTTCTATTAGCAAGCTCACGGGATGTCGCACGGGCGCATAGTGTCATTGCTGGTAGGGGATCAAGAGTATGTATGGCTAGTGGGGGAGTACAAAAAAAATTTTTTTTTTTGTATATTTTGTATAAATGAACGTGTAATTATGGTTTCGAGTTTTTGGTTGTTTGTAAGGAGTTCGGGATAACTCCTTGCAATCTTAGAACTAACATGGATGTTAGGATCAGGTGATCGGGATCGGTGTTGTGCTCCTTGAAACAAGGTGTATTGTCATGTTAGTGGAATAGCACCCAATGACAAAGGCCTTTAGGCTCTGCCGAGTAAGTGGATAAGACCCCATTGGCAGACCCACAAGAACTCTTAGCCATAGATCAATATCTCGCTGAGGCTCTTGAGGCTAAGCAGACTCCAAGGCAGTAGCCACGAAGTCTTAGCCTAATAAGGTAGGAACCAAGGTTTATTAATACCTACAACATATGTTGTTTACCTGTCTATTTCAGTAGTTAGCTGTCTCTTACCCACCACCAATGGGTGCTAATCAGCTAAGTATATATCTGGCAGGGAAGTTGAATGTATAAAAATGATATTGTCATGTTACAATAAAGTTTATACATACTTACCTGACAGATATATACGATAATGCCCACCCAGCCTCCCGCAGGAGACAGGTGGAAGAGAAGAATTCTGATTAGAAAACGGGAATGGTTCCTAGTCCTGCCACCCAGGGCAGGGCGGTAGATCACCTGACCTACCGGTAGCGTGTGCCGCGAAATTTGAAATTCTGTCGGAGACGACGGAGTCTATAGCTAAGTATATATCTGTCAGGTAAGTATGTATTAAAACTTTATTGTAACATGACAATATCATGTTTGTTGATAGAAGTGACTCCGCAGACATCAAGATGGTGTCAATCTTCTAAAGATACAGTGTTTTAAGTAAAATTTCGAAAGCGTCATGGAGGTAAGTTTGCACTGCGCATGGCTAGACTTTCATTAACTTTGTTTAATCAGAAATTATGTCATTATTTTGTGACTTGGGAGAAAACACTTACTTCGAGAGGAAAGTAGAGGTCTCAAGCTGTTGCTCCCATGCTGGTTGGGTTATGACTGGCATCTAATTCAGGATACTGGAAGTGCTAAAGTTTTTTTGGGGGGAAAGTGACTGCGCAACGGTACAGTGTCCGCCTGTCCGCACAGCGGTGTTTTACCCTAATTGGTGAAACAACAATACAATTACATTTTTAAGCATACCATGCAGTAGATTGAAGTTTCATCAACATAATGAGATATATGAAAGCTCCATGCAAACTAAAATAAGCATGTGAGGTATTTGTAAAGTATGGTTTTTATACATGCGACTTACCAGGCAGATATATACTTAGCTATAGACTCCGTCGTCCCGACAGAATTCAAAACTCGCGGCACACGCTACCGGTAGGTCAGGTGATCTACCATTCCCGCCGCTGGGTGGCGGCATCCCAACCATTCCCGTTTTCTGAGCCAGATTTTCTCTGTCGCTGAGGCCGGCAACAACTGTTGTTTGGTCTCTCCTGATTGGAATTCTGCTCATTTGCCGAGAATTGGTTGGACTCATTTGGTGAAGTACAGGTACTATCCTACTTACAACCAAGTTTGGTTCCGACCCACTGGTTGTAAGTCAGAATGGATGTAAGTCGAACCTTAGAAAGTGGCCAACATACTGGGTATGGGTATACTATCAAACCTTTGCTATATAAAAGTGCCTACTTAGCACTGTATGTAATGTAACAATCGTTATTCAATCTTTTTACCATATATACTTCTACTAATACATTTTAATCATTTATGTAATAGTATATATTACGTACAATCGGGCATTGAGTTACAATGGGGTTAGGTTCTTGCATGCATTTCAGAAGTCGATTCTTACGTAAAATTGGGTTGCAATTCAGTCCTACAGTACAGTTAATACCAAATGATGCTGCAGATAGGGCAGGGTAACTCAAACTGATGCTGCCTGAGTGATGAGAGTTCTCATGCCTGAGTGATGAGAGTTCTCATGAGATGGCGCAGTGCCAAGTAACTCAATGGTCAACTGTCTGAAGTAAGGTTGTAAGTACGAGTGGTCGTCTGTCGAGTAGGTTGTAAGTCGGATAGTACCTGTACTCTTGTTTATTCTCTGGGATTGGCATACGCTTATTTTGGACTGGATTAGGACTTGGATTTGGTTTTTCTATTAAGATGGCTGAAGTTAAAGTAACACTAAGTTTAGGGTTTGGTGCAAGGGAAGAATGCAGAACTAGTTGTTTAAAGCAGAGGTAGATCCTCATACGCTTTGTAGTAAATGTAGAGGGTCTGAATGTGCGTTTGATAGAACTTGTGCTGAATGTGAAGGGCTTTCGGAGCAAGGATGGAAGGATTTAGCTTCTTATATTAAGAAAAGAGAGAAGGATAGAGCCAGGAAAGCGTCAGCTAGAAGCTCGAGTAGATCTTGTTCTTTTGAGCCTGAATCAGAAATTAACAAACTAGATGATGTTTCTCCCCATAACCTCAGCCCCTTCTCCTGTGTTGAAATCTAAGGATCATTTCTTTCAGAAATGGAAAAAATGAGATCCTCGATCAGGGAGCTTCAGGAGCAGCTTAAAGCTATGGAAACACAAGGTAAGAGTGTCAGTGAATACAGTGACCCCAGTGCAGTGGGAGGGGGCGTCTGATCGGCTCCGCATTGCTCCTAGGCCTAGACCGCTTCCAAACTCCAGGACCAGGGAGGAGGAATGTCAAAAGCCGCAGGGAGGATGTGGAGCATCCCCAACGATCAGGCGTCCCTTCAGCAGACCCTGAAGTAACGACCCAGGCTGCCTTGGATAGCCGTAGAAAAGGCATCCTGGAAGAGTGTTTTTCTGCGTCGGACTCCTCCTCGTCCAGGCGTGGATGGAGCTTCTGCTTCGAAGTCTCGTCCTCTGAAGAGATCGTGGGTAGCGCCGAAAGGAGACGCTTTTGATTCAAGCCCAGAGCGATTTCCAGAGGATTTTCCTTCGACTAGTAAGAGGGCGAGAAGACCGTCTCCAGCGCCTCAAGATCCGACAAAGCTTTTCCTGCTTAATCTACAGGAGCAAATATCCTCCTTGGTAGGCGCTCTACATAAGGATTCGTCTCGAAGGAAAGACTCCTCCCTTCCAGTGAAGAGATCAAAATTTTCTTCTCCTGGTAGGAGAGAAGTTTCTCACTCTAGCAGGCGCTCGTCACCGGAGAGACTCTCTCGTTCTCCTTTAAACGATCCTCTCCTATCTATAGGAAGAAAGTTCCAGCGGTAGCCGCTCGCAGAGCAAGCGGTCAGCTACGTCTCTTAGGAGAAGTCAGGAGTCGGACTCCTCTTTCTGAGGATCAGGATAGGCGTCAAGAGCCTAAGAAGCAGGAGCTTGTTAGAAACATAGAGTTGACAGAGCCTAGTAGGCGCCAAGAATATCACAGGCGTATAGAGCCTAACAGACGCCAGGAGTCTTGTGAGAGGCGTCAAGAGCCTACAAGGAGTCACGACAAGCGCCAGGAGTCAAGCAGGCGCCAGGAATCAAGCAGGCTTCAGGAGTCGAGCAGGCGTCAGGAGTCGGGTAGGCGCCAGGAGTCTAACAGACGCCAGGAGTCGAGCAGGCGTCAGGAGTCGAGTAGGCGCCAGGCTCCTTGTACGAGCTTAGGTCAGAGTAAGACCCCTTCGCACTTTATGAGTTCTTCGGAGAGTAGGAGCCCTTCACCTGGTAGGAAACAGGTGCCTGAGAGAAGATCTCGTGCGTTTAAGAACTCTATTGCGCCTTGTAGTAGCAAGGATTTGTCACACGGACGACGTTCTTCTTAGTTTGACAGAAGTCCCTCGACAACTAAGAACCGCTCTTCTCCGAAAGGATCCCCGACAGCCGGAGAAGTCTCGGATGAAGAATTACCTGTGGATGTAGTAGTCTCTGATTATAAGAGATTGTCCTTGTTGTTGTTGCAGGAGTTCGGAGATAAGCTTCAACCAGCGGATCCGCCCTCTCCAGGATCTTTGCTATCGAGCACGAAGTCTCCAAAAGCATCCTCATTTGTAAAAATGCGTCCAGCCCTTAGTATGAAAAAAGCGTTCAAAGGATTTGGAGAATGGCTTAAGAATAAAAGAGAGGCGGGCAAGACTGTTTTTTCATGCCCTCCTTCAAAGTTGACGGGTAAACCTGGAAGATGGTACGATACCCAGGAACCTATGGGCTTAGGACTGCCTTCATCGGCAGACGCAGATTACGCTTCCTTAGTAGATTCTTCAAGGAGGCGCGCTCTACTATCAGCAAAAGCTACTTGGGGGATGTGTGAACTGGACCATCTACTAAAGGGACTCTTTAGGACGCTCGAAGTATTCAATTTTATGGACTGGGCTTTGGGAGCCCTTGCGAAGAGAGCCCAAGATCCCGAATTTGTCACGATGGAAGAATTATCGAGTGTATTATCGTGTCTGGACAGAGCGGTGATGGACGGTTCGGTGGAAGTGGCTGCTCTTTTTGGATCGGGAGTTTTGAAAAAGAGAGCAGTGTATGGGTCTTTCCTGTCCAAGTCAGTATCTCCTCTACAGAGGTCGGCCTTGCTATATTCGCCACTTTCGAACCACCTTTTCCCACAGGACACGGTGAGGGATGTAGCAAAATCATTTAGCTGGAAAAGCCACACAGATTTACTGACACAGTCAGCAAAGAGGTTCAAGCCTGCGGTTCCTTTTCAAAAGAAGGATAAAGCACCTCTTCAGCAGCCCTTTCGAGGAGCCTCTTCCTCCTCAAGAACCCCTTTTAGAGGTAGAAGACCGGATACCAGAGGAAGACCTTCCAGGAGACCTGCAGGGAAGGCAAAATGAAAAGAAGAAGTCCTCCAGATAGCGGTAGGCGCCAGACTGTCGAACTTTGCCAGAGTCTGGGCGAAGAGAGGGGCGGACAGCTGGACCCTCTCGATCCTCGAGAGAGGATACCTCATCCCCTTCAAAGGAATATCCTCCCTTAACAAGAACTCCAAGGGAGTTAACAGCGAGATACAACGATCCTGTCAAGAGTCAAGCTCTCCTGCAAGCAGTAGAACTTATGTTGCAGAAAAGGGCAATAGAACCGGTTCAAGATCTCCATTCACCAGGTTTCTACAACCGTCTATTCCTGGCATACCACCAAAAGCCTCGGGCGGGTGGAGGCCGGTTTTGGACGTAAGTGCGCTGAACGTCTTGTGATCAAGAAGAAGTTCTCGATGGAGACCTCTTCCTCTGTACTTTCTGCTCTTCGTCCAGGGGACTGGATGGTATCCCTGGACCTTCAAGATGCATATTTCCATGTGCCAATTCATCCGGCATCAAGGAAATACCTAAGATTCATGTCACAGGGAAGAGTGTTTCAATTTCGAGCGCTTTGCTTCGGACTTTCGACGGCCCCGCAAGTCTTCACGGGTATCCTAAGGAATGTGGCGCATTGGCTACATTTAGAGGGGATCAGAATCTCGATGTATTTGGACGACTGGCTAATACGAGCAAAGTTGAAGCAACAGTGTCTGGAGGACCTTTCGGTAACATTAAAGATGACGCAGTCATTGGGACTCCTAGTCAACCTCGAGAAGTCCCAGCTGGATCCCCAGCAGAACATAGTTTATCTGGGGATTCGGATGGATTCTCGGGGTTTTCTAGCGTCTCCGTCAACAGAGAGAATAGAGCGCTGCCTTACAAAGGTGTCAGGATTTCTAGGGAAAGAGCATTGTTTCCGCGAGGGAGTGGATGAGTTTGCTGGGAACCATTTCCTCGTTGGAGCAGTTCGTTTCCCTAGGGAGACTGCACCTAAGACCCCTTCAGTATTATCTGAAGGAGAACTGGGATCAAAGTTCCCAGGACCTCGAAGAGTCATTCAGGATAACGGACAAGGTCAAACAAGATCTTCGGTGGTGGTTAGACCTGAAGAAACTCGGTCAAGGAATATCCTTGCACATAAAGAGCCTCTCCGAGCGTTGTTTGCAGAACGCATCGGACGTAGGGTGGGGAGCAACGTTGGATTCGCAAGAAGTGTCGGGAACCCTGGACTGGAGCTCAGGTGTCCTGGCACATAAACAAAAAGGAACTGAAAGCCCATTCACCTAGCTCTCTTGCACTTTCAAGAACAGATATTAGGATCGATCATTCAGGTCAATTCAGACAACACGACAGCCCTAGCATATATCAGGAAGCAAGGGGGGGGGGGAACTCATTCATTCTCCCTTTACGAGACAGCGAGGGAGTTGTTGCTTTGGGCGCAAAGAAGCAGATCTCTCTTCTAACGAGATTTATTCAGGGAGAGAGAAATGTTCGAGCGGATCTGCTAAGCAGAAGAGACCAAGTGCTCCCCACCGAATGGACTCTCCACCCTCAAGTGTGCGATCAGTTATGGGGGTTATGGGGAAGGCCGAACGTAGACTTGTTCGCAACCAACTGGAACAAGAGGTTGGAGAATTATTGCTCCCCCATCGCGGATCCAAGAGCATAGCGATAGACGGTCTCCTCATGGATTGGAAGGGAATAGACGGGTACGCTTTTCCCGCCTTCAAACTGTAGGGGAAGTAATAAGAAAGTTTGCCTCCTCAGAGGGAACGAAATTAACTTTGATCGCTCCCTTTTGGCCAGCCCTAGATTGGGTGGACAGAGTTGCTGGAGTGGATAGTGGATCTTCCCAGATCGCTCCCACTAAGGAGCGATCTTCTCAAACAACCCCACTTCGACAGGTATCACAAAAACCTCCCCGCTCTAAGTCTGACTGCCTTCAGACTATCGAAGGACTCGTTAGAGCGAGGGGGTTTTCTCGCGAAGCTTCAAAAGCAATCGCAAGAGCCAGGAGACCATCCACATTACGGGTGTACCAGTCGAAGTGGGAAGTGTTTAGAAGATGGTGCAGGACGCATGAGCTATCCTCTTCCAGTACCTCTATAACCGACATTGCAAATTTTCTTCTTTACCTTAGAAGAAAGTGTGGCCTAGCGGTATCTACGATCAAGGGGTATAGAAGTATGCTGGCCTCGGTGTTTAGGCATAGGGTCTGGAGGTGTCGGACAATAAGGATCTACATGACCTTATTAGGTCTTTCGAGACCTCAAAAAGTCAGAATAATAAAAATCCCAGTTGGAACTTGGATATAGTGCTGCATTATTTGATGTCTGAAAGATTCGTACCTTCCAATAATTCTTCTTTTAGGGATTTGACGAGGAAATCTCTATTCCTGTTCGCCTTAGCCACGGCAAAAAGGGTGAGTGAACTTCAAGCGTTAGAGGGCAGAGTGGGGTTTAAGAAGGAGGCTGCAATTTGCTCTTTTAAGCCTCTCTTCTTAGCCAAGAACGAAAACCCATCAAAACCGTGGCCTAGAAGCTTCGAAGTGAAGGCACTCTCTTCTCTTACGGGGGAAGAAAAGGAGAAGACCCTTTGTCCAGTAAGAGCGCTAAAATTTTATTTACAAAGAAAGTCTCTTTTGGGAGGTACGCAGGAAAGTCTTTGGTGTTCGGTCAAGGATCCTACAAGACCAATATCAAAAAACACACGTTTTTCATTAAAGACGTTATTAAGGAAGCGCATCTTAAATGTGGTGAAGAACAATTTAAACTCCTCAGGGTAAAAGCACATGAAGTGAGGGCCATAGCAACCTCAATGGCTTTTCATAAAACATGGTCCCTCAAAATCTAATTGAATCCACGTATTGAAGTGTAACTCAGTGTTCGCCTCTCACTATCTAAAGGATGTGAGAGTTACTTATGAGAAGTGCTTTTCACTGGGAGCATATGTGTCCGCGGATTTAGTGCTGGGAGGAGGAGCTGAGGTTAATCCTAATTAGTTAGGTTATGTAATTTTAACATTATGGTGTTTGGTTTTTATGGTTGACTGAAAGAGGGTATAGGAAGAACCCTTTTCAGTTCTTAGATTTAACATGGTTAGGAAGGTCAGGTGGTCGGGATTAACTTTTGGTCTCCTCGTTGTGCATTATGTAAAGCCTAAAGCTCTGTCATGTAAGAGGGCTAGCCCCCATTGATAAGATACAGGTCAGGCTCTGCCATGTAAGCGGGTAAGCCCCATTGGTACGATCCATGCAGGTTCTGTCGCGTAAGCGGGCTAGCCCCCATTGACATGATCCAGAAGGGCTGTTCGGTCATAGGTGGTTTACCTCACTGAAGCTCTTGAGGCAGGCAGACTAAATGACAGTAATCATGAAGTCTTCAGCCCAAACAGGTAAGAACCAAGGATTGATATCCTACAACAATTGTTGTTTCCGTTATTAGAAGTTTTGTTTATATATATAGCTGTCTCTCGCCCTCCACCAAGGGTGTCAATCAGCTAAGTATATATCTGCCTGGTAAGTCGCATGTATAAAAATGATATTGTTAAGATACAATAAAGTTTTATACATACTTACCTGGCAGATATATACGATTAAGGGCCCACCCAGCCTCCCCTCAGGAGACAGGTGTAAGAGAAAATCTGGCTCAGAAAACGGGAATGGTTGGGATTCCGCCACCCAGCGGCGGGAATGGTAGATCACCTGACCTACCGGTAGCGTGTGCCGCGAGTTTGAATTCTGTCGGAGGACGACGGAGTCTATAGCTAAGTATATATCTGCCAGGTAAGTATGTATAAAACTTTATTGTATCTTAACAATATCATTTCAAGGCAGTTTTTTAAAATCCAATTTGGCATGGTATGGTTGCGAGTGCCAGTCGGTTCAACAGTCGCGGTCACGTCCTTCCCAGCCTCCCCAGTGCTCATTTGAACAGTATTTGCGTATATGTGTAACGTTTATTGATATTACTCAAGATTCTAGTGGTAATCAGCACAATAAAACAACATTTTGTTGCCTATATTAATGAAAATATGAGAGGTCTTATTCCCGGGGTCATGGTTTGAACTGTAGTGCATTTTTACTATGTAATCGATGGTTTTATCCCTACTGCCATCACAACTGAAACTCCACAGTGCTTATTTGATTGTAATTATACACAGTATTTTCTTAATTCACTCCAAATTTCATTTAAAATACTTTAGTTAGTGTTCTGCAAAGCCATGGCGGGAATCATTTTTCAGCCTTGTACGTCTGGCAGCCAGAGTCCACGAGTTGAGCAGACGACAGTTTAGTGAATTGATTATGACAAAAAAAAAAAAATTGTACTTTTTTTGCTAGCACTTTTCATTATCTAAGTCTATATTACTATATTGACTTTCTTTTTTTATATATAATTGTATTGCTGAAGTAAATGGTTTTTTATTTTTAATAATTGTACGGCTGAAGCAAGTGTATATAACCTTTAATGTGTGCTGGGAATAGCAAGTCATTGTTGCCAATTTGGTAAATTTACATTTTTCCTTTCAAATTGACAGCAGGAAGTATACAAACAAATGGTAGGGTCAGCAAAGAATTTATAGGAGTTATATTATTGCAAGGACAAAACACTTGAATAAAAATCCTATGGCTTATACGTATCTAGAACGAGATCATTGTGGCTCCCTTACAGTATCATCACCGTCGTCATCATCATCATCATCATCATCATCATCAGAAATGATTCCCTCTCTAACATTGCTTATTACACTTTAAACATTCCACCGTTGCAGGTAACACTCGATGTTGCCTTAAAAAATCAATGTATTTTGATTCATTTTCATAAAAATTGTGAGTTAACCAAAAATAATCAAAATTACAGGAAGAACCTAAGCTGGACATATCTTCACTCCATGAAATACTTGGACCAAAATATAACAAGAGAAAATGTCTGACACCTATAAGATTTTCCCCTGGTCACAGACTCCTAGACATATGACATCACTAACCACAATGCAATTTTAGGGGGGGGAAAAAATTATCAGAACCACAATGCGATTCTAAAGAAAAACAAACACATCAGAGCACAAACTGTGTCAGTGTCAAAGTAAACCAAAACACTTAGAAATTTTTTGTGGATGTGATTATATATGCATTCATCTTTCAGGTATGGTGAATTCCCCCCAAAAATGTTCAGTGGCAAACTTTGATTAATTTTATGCCAAATGCATTTATAATACTATAAGTGTTAAATTGAAATAAGTTGGAACTGGTGTAAAATAAAATAATACCAGTATTTCCTTGGGTTCATCCTCCATATTTAATTTCTGAAAAAGCATAGTTGTTCCTACATGATATATAAATCCTTAGTCCTTTACAATAGGAATTACTTAGGGCAGAGTCTTGAAATGCCTGGTGAACTTTCAAACAAGGTAGTTAACTACTGGTCTGGTACCTCCCGACCAGATGTAAACATTCCAATTTGCTTTAGACTGACGCATGGAGAAGACATGTAACCACTTGCTCTCTGCCTGCCTGTTTCGCTGTTTTTATCTTCTATTTCACAGTGGGATCAGTCTTTATTTTCAGTTGTGGGTATATGCTTGTGATTGTCTGTGTTGCCTATTATTATAATGGAAACTCACGAACCAGTAAAGCCAAAGAAAGCCGCCTTATCGCAGTGAGGTTGTCCAGGAGTTGGCGGGCAGACAGAAATGTGGGAACTTCAGATCTTTTATAGAGGTGGACCCTCATTTCCTTTGCACGCATTGCTGAGGGTGAGTGTTCCAGGGATGATACGTGTGTGGAGTGTTGTTCCTGGACTTGATAGGAAGCACTAATGAAGGAAGGCTTCCAAGGCTTCGTCTGGGGGTTACTACCCCCCGACGACGCCCTTTGTTGTTTGCCAACCCTTTGTTGTCATTTCTCTCTCCCGCCAGCAAGCTTCCTGTGCTTTCTGTTTCTCCTTTGTGGGGGAATCTTTTCTTCATCTTTTTCCGACTTGGCCTAGGAAGAAGAAAGGGGGGGAGGTGTGTTGGCAGGTGGTCAGGACAACACTTCTTTGAGGGCCGCCTCTTGCTCTGAAGGGGAAGTATCTCCTTCGGAGCAAGGGAGATTCTTCCCCCAACCTGACTTTTGGCCCCCTTCAGAACATGGTTTGGTGTCACCCTTTCTGTGGTTACCTCCAATACAACTTCGGTAATCACCTGCAGGTTTGCCATAGTATCCACAATGGTATTTGCCCATCACCCCACCAGTGTGACTCAGGTGGTGATGAGCATTGCTGTTCTACCAGCCATGGTAGTGCCTGAATGTACTCCGCCCTGTGTAAGGGCCCCAATGACGACCTCTGCTCTAGCTCATAGATTGTTGCATGCTCCTACCCAGTCACCCTGTAGGGAGGTACTGCCGTCAGTGCACCTCATGCTGTGCAATGTAGGCATTACTTGAGGTTCTTTGTAGCGTCCCTTCGGCCCCAGGCTGCCACTGCTTTCATTCCTTTTACTGCACCTCTTCATGTGCTGTTTCTTCCATCTTACTTTCCATCCTCTCCTAACAGTTGATTCATAGTGCAACTGCGAGGTTTTCCTTCTGTTACACCTTTCAAACCTTTCACTGTCAATTTCTGTTTCGGTGCTGAAATGGCCTTAGTTGCCCCAATTCTTGGCATGTATGCCTAAAATTTGAGGAAGCGGTGAAGAAGTCGTAGAAGAAAGGTGTCGTTTTCCTTGTCGTCTTCATCTTTGTTGTCTTCTGCCGCCTCCTTCGTTCTTCTTCTAAGACTTCATGGTCTAAGGAGAAGGCAGCCTCTCCGCCCCTGAAAAGCCCCATCATGCCCCATCATGGGACTTTGAAGGGTCTGCCCCTTCCATAGAGGAAGCAGTTGGGTCTCCTGCCCTCTCATCTAATCCTTGGGGATTGGGAACTGTTACACTTACCTCTAGATCTAGTGTTTTGGGAGCCACAGGAATGCAGACTTCAGTTTGCGCTCCTGCCACTGGATCTAGGGGTTCTGCCTCTAGAACTAGTGCTGTGTTGGGGCTCGTTTGCGAGACACCAAGTGTACGAACCTCTTAGAAGGTGAGTACATTCAAAATCTGTGGCAGAGAGACTTCTCACCGTCCCGATTCTGGCGCACAGCCAAAGTGTGCGAGTCATGCAGGTGACTCGCCCTTGCCTGTCAGCACTAAGCCTAAGTAGTACTGTTACAGGTTCCAGGAAGGATGTGTATGTCTCGAGACAGACCATCTGGAGAGAATAAGAGGTCCCCTGTGCAGTGTTCTTCGCACAAGGTTTCGGCCTCGAGGAAGACTGGGATGTTTCATGAGGACAGTGCAAGTTCTTGTCAACCGATGGCTTACTTGACTCCACCCAACCCTCGCTTGCGTTTGCGTGAACGAACCGGTTTGGTGGAAGCGAGTGTTCTATCTGCCGAGCGAGAACTTCTGTGCTCTCATGAGGGAAATGTCTTGCTGAGGCAAAAACGTTCCCCTAAACTTGTTGCCGTCACCATGGTTTTATGATCGCACGTGACTTGCCCTTCATTCTTGTTTCTGCCAGGAGGGTGAGTAAGAGCATGCGATCCTCCTCTCCTGTTCCCTCTATGTCCAGGGGATTTACTGGTAGGAAGAGACGAATAGGAGGAACTCTACAGAGGGCTCTCCCCAGAGTTCAACATCAAGGACCCATTTTCCTGGTTCGTTCTTAGGATCGCACCAGACGTATGCCCAAGCTGTTTAGGATGGATCTAGGGGGTCTAGTGAGGTTCTCCCTCCTGCAGGGAGAGTAGTTTGGGAGGACCATACCCTGAAAGAACTTGAGGGTCCTTTGCCTAGGGTTTGTCGGCACACCCTGAAATACAGAGCACTTTTTGGAAGATTGACGAATCAGCCCAACAATTTCCAGTAAGGGACCACGGCCTCATTGTGGACTGTCCTTCACACCTCAAATCCTTCTGAGGTCCCAAAAAAGAATCCAAGGTTTTGACAGGGCTGCTTGGGTCTTTATCTTGCTGAAGGAGTACTTGACCAAGTAAATGATCTTGTCTCAGGACAGTAATTCACTTTAGTCTCAGACAAGATCCTTCCCCCTCCTCTGCCTCGCCAGAGACACTACTACACTCCCTCAGAGAGGTCATTACCGACCAAACAGGTTGACCCGGACTTAGTTCACCTAGGTCCATGTCTTCGTGCAGCACCTTACTGCAGAGAGTATCTCTCTCTTGCAATATGAAGCAGCAAAGCTGGAAGCTACCGCCATGGCAGCTTTCCAGGCCGTCTCCTGGCAAGATCTATGGTCCTTCACAGTATCTAGGGTTGCTGCCTCTTCAGGGGCTATCTTTCTTGGGGACGACTCTGCCTTTGGGAGGCTGTGCCAGTCTGGAGGTATGGTTATTTCCAACCTCGGCCACCAGACGGCAAACCTGTGGGCAAACCTGGTATTGGGTTTTTTCTGAGGGTAACATGCCCGCGACGATGCCCGTAGTGGCTGACCCTTCTTCATCCTTTTTTCCTCCCAGCAAGCTTCCTCTTCTTGATGTTTCTGCTTTGCAGGAAATCTCTCCTTCTGCCTCTTCATCTGACTCATTGGGCAAAGAAGGGGGAGGCAGCTGGCGCCCAGGACAACCTCTCTCCAGGGGGCTCTTTTTTTTCTCCGAGAGGGATATTTCTTCCTTCAGTCTGGGGATTTGCAGCAGGCTTGGTTGACACTAGGCCTCCCTGGCACCCCCTCATTGCAAGGCCTAGTGTCACACTTCTCTAGCACGCCTGTGATTCATGCGGCAGTAGAGGTGACATCCACACCAGTGACCACAGATTTGTGAACACCCTTGAGACAGAGAGGACTTTTGCAGAAGTCATTGGGCTGGTGCATCAGCACATTTACCTTGGAGAAGGGACCATGGTTTGTCAGCAGACCGCCCCTCTTGTCTCTAATCCTTTTGGAGTCCGAAAAAGGACCCCAATGTTTTGACAGGGCTGCCTTGGTCCTTGCTTGCTGAAGGTGCATAATCTTGTCTCTGGGCAAGATATTTCACTCAAAGCAAGCCGAATAGATAAGCTTCTTCCCCCTCCTCTTCCTTGTCAGAAGTTTACTACACACCCTCAGAGGGATCATTGTTGACGAAACAGGTTGAACCAGACTTAGTATGCCTAGGTCCCAGTCTTACGCTGCAATACCTTACTGTGGAGGCCCTCTCACTTTTGCAGCAAGAGGCAGTGAGCCTGGAGCCTTCCAATATGGTAGCACTTGAGGATGTGTCCTGGCTGGGTCTGTGGTCATTCACAGTATCCAAGGTCGCTGCTTCCTCAATGGTTATCATCCCCAGGGAGGATTTGGCCTTCAGGAGACTTTGCCAGCCTGCTAACTTTTGGCTGAACATTCCTGAATAAGATCACCAAGTCCATTGGTTCGGAGTCGACTTTGGTCCATGGGAACGGACCATTGCTGAGTTCTGCCTCTCTCTTTCCTACTGAGGTCTTCACATAAGAAGTCCCAGACTTGGAAGGAGGCCTGAGGAAGCACCCGGCCTTTTTTTTTTTGCCATGAAAGGAGCGCAGTTGCTCCCCCTTCAGTCCTCCTTCCCTTTGGAGAAGGAAGGGAAGGGAAAGAAGAAGGGGAAACGCTAGGGGCGGTGTTCTCCTCCAACTGTTGCCGGGGGGGGGGGGGGGGGGGGGGGGGTGGGGGGTTGCCTATCAAGCCATTGAGCAATATGGCAGTGATACGGAGCCGGGATTTGGGTAGTGGATATCCTTCAGGAGGGATATCTACGCCTCTTCAAGTCTCGGCCACCCCTCACCAACCTTCCTGTCCATCACCAGACTTACATCCCTGGGTGAACTAAGGATCTTGCACTGGAGCAAGAAGTGCAATCCATGCTGAGTAAAGGTGCTGTGGAAGTCTTATGATATCAGTCTTGGTTTCAACAGCGGGGTCTTCCTTTTAGAGAAGGCTTCAAGGAGTTGGAGACCAGTAATAGACCTCTTTCCTTTGAACCAATTTGTTCGCCATGATGGAAATGGCGTGCTTTGCGCTTGCTTCTATCAGGGAGAACGACCTCATGCTTTTGGTAGATCTGAAGGACATGTATTTCCAGATACCATTCCATCAGTCCTCTCCTCGAGGAGATGGGTGTTTTGCTCAAGGGCACTATGTTTCGGACTCTTGACCGCTCTCAGGCGTTCACAAGAAACTCCACCCTCATATTAGCTTGGGCCCATTTGATAGGGGTACGTCTAATGAGGTATCTCAATGATTGCCTTGTCCTGGTGAGCTCTTGCTTGCAGTCGCTATAGGACTGGGATCGTCTTCTCAATTTTTGCCACAATCTGGGTATTGTGATAAATTTTGAGGAGTCAGATCTCATCCCCAAACAGAGGACAAGTATTTGGACTTGCTGATCGATATGGTAGCAGCAATCTTCCTCACAGACTAGTGTATGAGCAAGTTTAGGAAGGCAGCTCAGCTGTTCCTGTCTCGCCAGTAGCCAGCTCGGCAATGCAAGTTGTGATCAGTCACCTGTTGTCTCTAGAGAAGCTCGTCCCTCATGGGCGGCTTCACCTTCAGTCTCTCCAGTGGAGACTGAAGGAGTTTTGGCCCCAGGCTCGAGACCCTCAATCCTTTCCCATCTCTCCCTCTGAGGAGATGAGAAAGGATTTGGCTTGGTGGCTAGTGCTTGGGGAGTTGCTGAATGCAGGAGTGTGAAACCATGACAACAAGAACTTTCTCACCAATATCTTGAAACTCAAGGTGGCTTTCCTAACTCCAAGAATTCCAGGATTGAGTGATGGGACACTGTGTTGTTGATGAGCGACAACATCACAGTGGTGTCATATGTCAACAAGAAGGGAGTGCCTCAGCAGTGTGGTTTGTATGGTATTAGCGTCTCACCTCAGTGGTCGCGGGTTCGATTCTTGGCCATTCCATTGAGGAGTGAGAGAGGTGTATTTCTGGTGATAGAAGTTCACTCTCGACGTGGTTCAGAAGTCACGTAAAGCCGTTGGTCCCGTTGCTGAATAACCACTGGTTCCATGCAACGTAAAAGCACCATATAAACAACCAAACAAGCAAAAACAAACAAACAACAAGAAAGGGGGGGTCTTTATCCTTCCCGTTCCATCAGTTGGCAGTGCAGGTGCACAAGTGGGCAGTAGCTCACTTGGTAGAGCTGTCTGCCAGGTACATTCCAGGCAAGAGGAATGTAGTGGCAGACAAGCTCAGTTGCCAAAATCTTGTGATAGGAACAGAGCTGTCCCTTCACACAGACTTGGCAGAAAGGATGTTCGACCTATGGGGGCGTCCAGTTGTACATAGAATTGTTCGCCACCCTGCACGACAAAGTTGCAGATATTCTGTTCCGTAGTGCTAGACCCATGGGTTGCTGCAGAGGACAAGTTCCAACATCTGATGGACAACCTCAACGTGTACACCTTTACCCCGTTCTGCCTGATTCACAAGGTGATCAGCGATCACCCCAATTCTTCAGATGATTCTGGTGGCTCCCTAATGACCTCAGGATGTTTAGTATCCTGATCTGCTAGCTTTTTCATCCGAGGCACTGAAAGAGATTCCTCCTTGGTACAACCTTCTATGTCAACCCCACACAGAGTGGTACCACATGACAGGGCACAGGGCAGTGCCTTTGTCTTCACGTCTGGAGGTTATCCACCATCTCTTGCGAGCAAGAGGCTCTTGCTGAGCAGCAACAGAGATGGCAGGATAACTCAGACAGTCCTCTATACCAGGGAAAGTGGGCTGTCTTCTGAGGGTTGGTCTCCTGTCAGAGCTACTCTTCAGCAGGTCGCTGACTTACTAGTCTTTCTTTGCCAGGAGAAGCTCCTGAATTTATTTATTGCAGGTTAAAGGCTAATAGGTCTGCAATAGGTCTAGTCCTGAAACTGAGAGGTGTAGATATTTCTTCATCCTTAGAAATATGTATGCTAATGAGGAGCTTTGAGAGGTCTTGCCCATCCATGGATCTCAGGCATCCTGAGTGGATGTGACTTGTACTGAGCCTGACTCGTCCACTGGGGACTGGGTATTTTTCCGGGAGCAAT
Source organism: Macrobrachium nipponense (assembly GCF_015104395.2). Classification (NCBI taxonomy): domain Eukaryota; kingdom Metazoa; phylum Arthropoda; class Malacostraca; order Decapoda; family Palaemonidae; genus Macrobrachium; species Macrobrachium nipponense. The sequence continues at coordinate 16,420,642 of NC_061094.1, read as the reverse complement.
CCCTGGAAAGACGGACTCTCCCCTTCTCATTTTGTTGAATGTTTCTTCACATAACCCTTATACCTTTTGACCTTAGTGAACTTGTAGACTGTGGTAACCTTTCAGACAGGACCACAGCTCTAGTGTTTCATGTAAGAAAGGGTCTACCCCCATATCTTCGTTTATCTTAGTACTGTTTTGGGGGGACAGATCAATCAAGCCTTCTTTTCCCTCAATCAGTACATAGAACTCGAGTCTTATCTTCGTGTCTTATCTGACGTACTATGACGTCAGGAGAGGAGGGGACATTCGATTCCCTGTCTGCTGGGATCTGTGGAGTCTATGGGATGAACCTCTCATGGGTTTGTTTGCCCCTTCAAGGAATTTACGGCTTCCTCCTTTGGTAGCTATACAGTCCCTATAGGATGTACTTCTGATCTTTGTTCTGCTATGGTCTGATCCGTTGGAACTCCTCTCCTCCACGCCCTTCATCACGATGAAGTAGGAACTTTACAGTGTTCAGATTAGCCCTGTTTTGCCCTGTTTCATGGTTCTTGTACCTACTCGGTTGTGGTTGGATTCTGCAGGATCTTCCTCCACCATGTCTTCTCAGACCACCTCACCTCAAGAGATCTACTGAAGTTGACTGATTTTCACCAGACAGACTCCTTACTGTATGGAGGATTATCAATTGAGAGGTCTTTCCTTATCTACTATTACAGAGAACATTGCAAGTTATGTAAGTATATCTTCTCTCGTTTTGCAGTCGTGGGGATCAACTTTCCGAAGCTAGTTTCTCAGGCCATCCATGTCCCTTTTGCAATTACACAGTTATGAGGTAGTATTGAACTATGCATAACTCATGTAAGCAAGAGACCTATTTCATTGCATCCCTATCTGTTTTCCTTCAGAAGTCCCTGCCATGCACAAACAAGGAAAGATAATTTACTCGTCTTCCCGAAGGTTTTAGTCAAGGTCAGGGACTGGCCCAAGACCTGGATACCATTTTGTCCCTGAAGAGTTTTAAGGACATCTGTGTGTTCTGGGGCCACCAGACTTCACCCGAGCTCATAGCTAGTCTCGCACCCTGCCTTCCTGGTGTCAACAATAACCTGACACCAACTTTTGCAATGACAATAGCGCTTGCTCTGAGCACCCAATAGTGCTCACTTGCTCTATGAAGAATAGATGTTCTCCCGTGTGCCGGAGACGTTTCAGAGTGAGCGCGGAAGCGGACCTATTTTTTCAAAAAAATCACAGTGCGCTTAGTTTTCGAGATTAAGAGTTCATTTTTGGCTCCGTTTTTTGTCATTGCCTGATGTTTAGTATGCAAACCATCAGAAATGAAAAAAATTATCATTATCATATATAAATAATGCGATATATGATAGCGCAAAAACGAAATTTCATATATATAATTGTATTCAAATCGTGCTGTGCGCAAAACGGTTAAAGGTAACAAGTTACTTTTTTTTTCGTTGTAATGTACACTAAATTGCGATCATTTTGGTATATAAGACATTGTAAAACGATAAAAGCAACACAGAGAAACTATTATAACAAAATAATGCATGAATTCCGTAACGCGCGACGTAAAAAAATATTTTTTTCAAAAATTCACCATAAATCTACATATTGTCCTAGAGACTTCCAATTTCTTTCAAAATGAAGACAAATGATTGAATATTACTATACTGTAAGAATATTAGCTTACAAATGCAGTTTTTGACCATATCTGACGAGTTAAAGTTGACCGAATGTCGAATTTTTTTTCTATATATTTTTTATATGCCATTATTTCGGAAATAAGAAAAGCTACAACTTTCAAATATTTTTCATTTTATTCTACATGAAATTGCGCACATTTTCATATATAAAACTCTATGAAATGCTTAATATGAAACGGAGCAAATATTCCGAGAATGGGACTTACGCATTTCGGAGATTTGTGGTGGAGAATCCGCGCGCGGAGGGAAGGAAAGTTTTTTTAAAAATTCACCATAAATTTAAATATTGTGCTAGAGACTTCGAATTTGTTTCACGATGAGATAAATGACTGAATATTACTAGACTGTAGAGTTTTTATCTTACAATTGCGTTTTTTCGACCATTTCGTAGAGTCAAATTTGACCGAACGTGGTTTTTTTTTCTATTTATCGTGATTTATATGCAAATATTTCAAAAATGAGAAAAGCTACAACCTTCAACTATTTTTTGTTGTATTATACATGAAATTGCGCACATTTTCATATATAAAACTTTATGTAACGGCTAATTTAAAATGGTGCAAACATTACCACAATTGCACGTATGATTTTTTCGGAAGAGTTACCGCGCGGACGCAAAGAAAATGTTATTTTTTTCATAAATTCACCATAAATCGAATGTTGTGCTAGAGACTTCCAATTTGTTGCAAAATGAAGGTAAATGCTTGAATATTACTAGAATATAAGCGTTTTAGCTTACAATTGCGTTTTTCGACCATTTCGGTAGAGTCAAAGTTGACCGAAGGTTGAAAATTTGTCACTTATCATTTTTTATATGAAAATATTTCAAAATTGATAAAAGCTACAACCATGGGTTGTTTTTAGTTGTATTGTGCATGTAATTTCGCACATTTTCATATATAAAACTTTATGTAACGGCTAATTTAAAATGGTGCAAACATTACCACAATCGCATGTATGATTTTTTTTCGGAAGAGTTACCGCGCGGACGTAATGAAAAAGTTTTTTCATAAATTCACCATAAATCGAAATATTGTGCTAGAGACTTCCAATTAGTTGCAAAATTAAGGTAAATGATTGAATATTACTAAAATATAAGAGTTTTAGCTTACAATTGCGTTTTTCGACCATTTCAGTAGAGTCAAAGCTGACCAAAGGTTGAAATTTTGCCACTTATCGTTATTTATATGAAAAAATCTCAAAACTGATAAAAGCTACAATCATGAGTATTTTTTTTGTTGTATTCTACATAAAAATGCGCACATTTTCATATATAATACTCCATGTAACGGCTAATTTAAAATGGTACAAAAATTATGTCAAAGTGACGAAATAATTTCCGAGATGTGTCACAGATACTTTTTAGTGCGGCAAGAAAGAAATTCGCGCTTGCGCGCCTGCGCGCCTGCGTAACAATTGTAAACAAAACAACACCTTGATCCTTGAACTCCCAGCATCCCACAAGGCGCGTGATTCAAGAGTTTTCGGCTGGTAGGCCTAAAAGTATTTTTCCGCAAATTTTTAAAAAAACTTTTGTATGTCGACGTAAAATACGTCCAGTCAGCACACGAGAGACAAAAAATGTCGACGTAAAATACGTCCAGTCGGCGTCTAAGGGTTAATGGACTTTATCTTCTTAGACTCAGAATTAGGAGAAACATTTGCCTCTTTTTAGAGAAAACTAAAGATGTTTGAACAGCCTCAACCCTATTCGTTTTCAAGTGCTATATATCTTAGGTCCATTCGACATTCGGCCTACTGGTAGTTGACCACCAACCTGAGGCAATTTCCACTGCAAGCTTGTTTGACTAACAAGGAACGACAAGCATTGTTTCAATCTTAGCAGCTTTTCTGTTTCTAATTCATTACATGACTTAATGCTTTAGAGTAGAATATGTCCATATGTCCCACCTCCTATCGATGTGGGAATCAACTATGTAATTACTTGGTAAGTTACTTGTAAAAATTATGGTTTTATAATAAAATAAGATTTTGTATATACTTAACAAGTAATTACATGATCAGAGCCCTCCCTCTTCCCCTGTGATGGACATAAGCATAAACGGAATGTGCATTGTCTGCCGAGTCGTTCCTAACCCGCTTACTAGGGTTCAAGACTGGTGTCACCTACACAGTATCGGTATCGCTACTGCGACATTTGAATCTAAACTGCTGTGAATAAATTAAATGATAGCTATATAATTACTTGATAAGTATATGCAAAATTTTATTTGGTAAAAATATCATATTCAGATGTTCTGAATACCAGTACATAATGTAGTTTTTAAAATAGTAGATGGCTGTATTATTTGTAAAGCAAATTCATGGTTATTCAGTGTGACATTGTTTAATAGTATATTATGTCAGTGAATGGGAATTAAGCATGTGTGAGGGTATTTTGCTTATACAGTTTATGTACAGTATATATATGTAATGTTATTTATATTTTATTTGTCCTTAGGGAAGTCATCCTTGTGTATCCAGTTTGTGGATGGCCAGTTTGTTGACAGCTATGATCCAACAATCGAGAATACATTCACCAAGAAAATTAAAGTAAGTTACATTTGTCTAGATGACATACCTTACCTTTCACCCAAAACCAGTTTGGCAGATTTGTATGCTGTTAGTTTTTTTTTTTTTTTTTATGTTACATAGGATAAAATGTTTTGATTCCCAATCTCAGGACATATTCTGAATGAGATTTGGCAAAAATTGATTTGCCTCTCAAAAATAAGGTATAGCCTCCTCCTCTCATTTCCTGACCTCTTTTCATTTTGAAACTCAAGTTGAGTGTGAACAAATTGTCTTTGTGTGTTAAATTCTTTTATGTTAGTTTCCTCCTCGTTTGCTGTTTATCCATCGTAAATATGTAATAGCTCCCTCTGGTTTATTGCCAATTTGTATATTTCTGATGATAGCTAGGATTTTATCTAGTTAGATTATTATTTATTACGATAAATAGGCTTTATTTCAAAATTAACCGCTCTCTATATGGTAGCCTAAAGGTAGCCACTCTCCAGATTCAGCCCCTCAGTGCATATCTCTACTGGGGGAACTGGCCAAAATGTGAGTGTCAGGTGTATGTTGAACTCTTTGTTTCACTTCCTATTACAATAAAGTATGCATAATCACCTATAATCTGTAGAGGCTATATGTTATAAGAAAAAATTTATATGGTGAATTTTCTCATAATTTCACCACAGTAAAATCTCTTTTCAAACAGTATCTTAAAAATTATCGTAGTACTACCTTGAATTTTACATTGAGCAGTTAAGCATAACACTAATGAGTATTGTAATTATAAATCACTGAAATCATGCTTAGAGTCAACTAAACTTGTAATGAAATGTTATGCTATATGGTGACTCCAGCAAAGCAAAGCAGAGAAGAAAAATGGCAAACGTGATACGGCACTTGCTATGTAGAGATGGTAACATGAACATTGATGAGATGAAATGCCACATATAGGTAGATGTAAACACACACACACACACACAGAGGCGTACAAGTAAAGCTTCCGTGATATTATGAGGTGAAATGAAAAATAATTAATTCTGATAAAACAAAACATGATCAACTACTTTTTAGTAGTATTCTAAAATTGAATTTGCTCTGACCAGTCGTTATTGAGAAATGCCATGTGTACGTACTGAAGATGTAAACACAGGGTGTTGTAATGTACTACACACATACTGAATGAATTTCAATTCTGGTAGATTGTCCTAGGCTAGGCTTTCAAACAAGATTACCAAACTTATGGCTGATGTTTAACCGTCTCTTATAATTAACAACCACTAACAAAATAACTGACATAAACATCAAATATGACTTTAACAAATTGGGGAACAGCTGTTTTGTGATTTTGAGTGATTTTACTTTAACATAAAAGGATGTTAGTTTACCTTTGTATTCCCATTTTACATTATGTAAAAAATATAGGTCCAATAGTACTATATTAGTTTCTTTTAGCAACTAAAAAATGATTCTTGTAATTCAGTTGCTTATAGGCTAAATCAGTTAAGTGTAAGAGCATAAACATTATAGTCATTGCAGATGGCAATTGATTGGTTTTTATCTGTATGTATCATTATGACAGTGATATACTATGGTAAGTGTAACTAAAACATTTTCATTAGACTAATATACTGTAGTATCCAGTGTGTTTAATGAAGATGATACTAATGAAACAAAAATTTTCTTAATCCTTAAGGGATTGGCTAAGTATATATCAAGCACACCCCATACCAGGCAAACTTTTGGCCAATTTAAGAAAAAAAACATATAAAGGGAAAGGAGAAAATATGCAAATACATATGGTGTAGGAAAAAAATTCTAAGAGATTCTCCTCTTTTACATGATCATCATATCCACGTTATACAAGCAGTCCACAGTTACCGGCGATCCAGTATTATGGGGCTTGTTTAGCACCAAAAATCACTTTATTTTTGCACCAAAATACCTGCACCTATTTCTGGTTGTTGGTGCCAAAATGCGGTTATTGGCATAGAAAATCACTGAATTTCAGGTAGTAACGATTTCTGCTTTATCATTAAGCTGTCGGAACAGAGCCCCACTGGTAACTGGGGACTGCCTGTACATGGTTTTTCTAATTATTTTACTTTCTAAAATTATAATTATGTAGCTCACAGTATCATAACAGATAAGAACTAAAATCATTAAAAAATTCTGAGTATGTACAGGCAGTCCCTGGTTATCGGTGTAGTTCCGTTCTGACGGTTTGATGATAAGCGAAAATTGCCAATAATTAGAATTTGGCACCAATAACCAGTTGAATGGCTCCTCTGTTAGGTATACATTGGCACCAGTATTCTATTATTGGCGACAATAGCTGGAAATCGGGATACTTCGTCGCTGAAAATTGCAGAAAATTTGTGATTTTCAGCAATAGATAAGCTCCATAAAACCAGATGAATAACTGAGGCCCCCGATAGCCAGGGGCTGCATGTATATTGTTGTAAAATATTTACAAGATTTACTAAGGTCTAGTACATGTTTTCTAATATTTCTTATTTTTCTAATATTTCTTTGTAAAATTACAATTATAGCTGACAAACTATGATAAAAGATAAGAACTAAAGCCAAGAACAATCCCGGAGTATATTTTTGAGCAAATAAATAAAAAGACATCATGGAAGAGAGAGGGCAGTACATTTCCCAGATCGAGTCGAAGCATACTGATAATCTGATCTCCCATCTGTCCTGAGCTGAGCTAGTCTACAGTTGCCTTTAGTCATTTATGGACCTCTTTTCTGCTAAATTCATCCAAATCATATGGAGCGTAATATTGATGCTCACCACGAGTTAGCCTGTCCACTACCCAAAGCCTGGTATCGATACTGATATGATATGATGTGGTCCATTGATTGAGGGTTAAAGTCCATTGATTAAGGGTTAAGCTTTACATCTTCACCAAGAAATTAATTTTATTAAGGTTCTTGCTATTTAAAGAAAGATGCGTTATCAAAAGTAGTTAATGTTGACATTTTCACTTACTGTTATTGTATATGCTTAAGGGTACTTTATATGTGTCAAGAAAGCCTTTAAATCTATGTCATTCATTTAAATTTTCCTACAGCTTGTGTAATGTGAATATATATCATTTAATTTTTTATTTTCTAGGTCAGAGGGCAGGAATATGGGTTGGAATTAGTTGATACTGCTGGCCAGGATGAATATAGTATATTTCCTGCTCACTATTCCATGGACATACATGGCTATATCCTAGTGTACTCTATTACTTCAGAAAAGTCTTTTGAAGTGGTGCAAGTTATCTATGACAAGATTCTGGATATGATGGGGAAAGTCACGTGAGTCTTTTCATCTACTTTTGTTTCACCTTTTAACAAACCCGTGACTTAATATTAATTGCACATTTGTCATCTTTTAATGTACAGAAAACTAACATCTTTTGTATAACAGACAGAAGATGAGGAGCAGCAGCCCTGCATACTAGCCTGTTGATCCTTTGGTCCCCTATTTTTCATGTCTGTTCTGTACACAACTCACAAAATTCCTAAGGACTTTACAACCTTAAGCACAGAGTTCATCCGATTCATTCAGTTCTTCAAACTATCTTCTTCTTCTTCTTCTTCCCAGCTGATTCCCATTTTTATATGGGGTCGCCATTTCGGATGAGCCGTCTCCATCTATTTCTATCCTGCACTTCTGCCTCATCAATTCCCTTCTCATGTAAGTCTCCTCTCACACAGTCCTTCCATCTCTTTCTTGGTCTCCCTCTTCGTCTTCTTCCTTGAACCTCCATCCCCATAGCATGTTTTCCAGCGTGGTCCTCATCTCTTCTCAACAGGTGTCCATACCATCTCAGCCTCCCCTCCTGCACTTTCTTTGATACTTCCACCACCTTAGTCGACCCCCATATGTAGTCATTTCTGATCCTATCCTCTCTTGTCACCCCAGACATCCACCTAAGCATTCTCATTTTTGCCTCATCCATCTTCTTCTGCTCTGTTTTTCTCATGCTTGCTGTTTCTGTACCATACAGCATTGCTGTTCTTACCACCGTCTTGTGAAATTTTCCTTTAACTTAAGCGTTACTCTTTTGTCACAAAGAAACTCCAGAGGCCGCTCTCCAGTTGTTCCAGCCTGCCTGTACCCGATGTTTTACTTCTTCCATACTTCCTCCAGCGTTAAAGAAAGATCCCAAATACTTAAACTTATCAAGTCTCTTTATTTGCTCTCCACAAAGCTGAATACTTTCTCTTATCATCCCCCTCAGTGGTGGTGCACATATATTCTGTCTTAGATCTACTTATTCTCATTCCTCTGTCCTCCAGTACTTGTCTCCATCTTTCCAATTTCATTTCCAGAGCTTCCCTGCTCTCTGCGCACAGGACAATATCATCCGCATACAATATGTCAATGGTACTGCCTCCCTTACTTCCTCTATTATAACTCCATCACTATGTTAAAGATAATGGGCTCAGAGCTGACCCCTGGTGTAATCCTACTCTCACCTCAAAACCCTCTGTCTCCCTAACACTACTTCTCACTCTGGTAAATACATTCCGGTACATCTCTTGTATCAATTGCACGTACTTCTCTGGCACCATCTTCTCCCCTCAGACTCCTCCATATCTCTTGTCTCGGGACTCGGTCATAAGCCTTTTCAAGGTCAATGAATACCATATGTAGGTCCCTTTGTCTTTCCCCGAATTTCTCCATTAGTTGCCTCAGACAAAATATACCATCTGTTGTTCCCTTCCCTTTCATAAATTCCCATCTGCTCTTTTACTTTACCTATTTGTACCTCTTCTCTCAGTCTAGCATCTATCATCCTTTCCAGTATCTTCAGAGTGTGGGACATCAATTTAATGCCCTATAATTACCACACTCTTGGACATCGCCTTTCCCTTTAAAAATTGGGATCAATATACTCCCACGCCACTCATTTGGTGTCTTTTCCTGTTCAAGGATCTTTATCATAAGATCGTACAGTATATCCACTCCTTCATCTCCTAATGCTTTCCATGCCTCCACAGGAATCATGTCTGGTCCGGTGCCTTACCCATTTCTTTCATCTCTTCAGTGCATTTAGTACCTCTTGCCTAGAAAACCTCAGTACCATGCCAATGTTCACTTGCCGATCCTCTCTTATTAGTCTATTATTTTCTTTATTTAATAAATGTTCGAAATATTCTTTCCATCTCTTCACAATGTCTTCCTCCTTTCTAAGTACGTATACTACCACCATCTTGATCTTTTTTTATTGTTTGAGTATGTGTAATATCTTGATGCTCTTATTTCTAGCCTTTGATAGCTTGATCATCTTCTTTAATCCTTCTTTGTCCCCTGCTCATTATACACATCATCATACAACTTTGCTTTAGCTTGGGCTACCACCTTTTTCACCGCCTTGTTTTTCTCTCTGAACCTATCTCTTATCTTCCACTGACTGTGACTCTTCCCATCTTTTCTTTGCCTCCTTCTTATCTTTTACTACTTTCTCAATGTCTTCATCCCACCACCAACTCTCCTTTTCTTCCCATATGATACCAGATGTCTCTCCTAGCAGCTCCTTTCCATGCCTTCTTATTGTTGCTTGCATTTCGTGCACCCATTCCTTGAACATCTCAATCCCTATATCAATATCCTCTTAAACTCTCTCTTCTTATCCCTTTCCTTCTCTAATTTGTACCATTTAATTTTCCTTATCCCACTTATCTTTGTTTTTCTTTCCCTTTTTAACTTCAAATCCAAACATAGCAGTCTGTGTTGGCAAATGACACAGCAAAGTCCACTACACTCTCTCCTTCTGGGTTTCTCTCCCCAATTCCATGGCCACCATACACCCGACCAATCGCCTCATTTTCACTTCCGACATGGCCATTCAAATCTGCCCCCACTATCACCCTTTCATGTTCTTCCAGTTCTTGCATTATTCCCATCCATGTCTCTCCAGAAATTTCCCTTCTCTTCTTCTGTGCAGCCAACTCGTGGTGCATATGCACTTATATTCAGAATCTCTCCTCCATAACATATCTTCAACCTGATGATACGGTCATTCTTTCTGTGGACTTCTATCACTGTATTCTTCAGTTCTCTAGACAGTACTATGCCAACTCCATTTTTACCTTGTTTATTTGCTCCACTATAGTATAGCTTATAACCATCACCCAACTCTTTAGCTTTATTTCCTTTCCATCGCGTTTCTTGCACACATAACATCTACTTTCTTTTCTCTCATCAAGTCAGCCAATTCTCTACCTCTCCCAGTCATGGACCCAATATTAAGCCTGACATACTCTAAACCCAATGTGAGCTCGCTTCTTAACCCTCTTAAGCCGGAGCCCTAAAAATCAAAACGTCTCCCGTATGCCGGGCCTGGTTTGGAGTGAGCGCGGAAGTGGAAAAAATAATTTTTTCAAAAAATTACAGCGCGCGTTACTTTTGAAGATTAAGAGTTCATTTTTGGCTCCTTTTTTTGTCATTGCCTGAAGTTTAGAATGCAACCATCAGAAATGAAAAATAATATCATTATCATATGTAAATAATGCGATATATGGTAGCGAAAAAAAAAAATTCATACATAATTGTATTCAAATCACGCTGTGCAGAAAACGTCAAAGCTAACCAGTTACTTTTTTTTGCGTTGTATTTTACACTAAATTGCGATCATTTTGATATATATACATTGTAAAACAATAAAAGTAACACCGGAAAAAAATTATATCACAAAATGATGTACGAATTCGTAACGCGCGGACGCAAAAAAATATTTTTTCAAAAATTCACCGTAATTCTAAATAATGTTCTAGAGACTTCCAATTTGTTCGAATTAGACAAATGATTGAATATTACGATACTGTAAGAGTTTTAGATTAGAATGCAGATTTCGACCATTCGGACGAGTTCAAATTTGGACCTCCGAATGTCGAAATTTTAATATAAATGTAAATTTTTTTTTATTTTTAGTTTCATATGCACATATTTCGAAAGATGGAAAAAGCTACAACCTTCAATATTTTTTATTGTATTCTTCATGAATTTGCGCACATTTTGATATATGAAACTCTATAAAAAGGCTAATATGAAAAGGAGCAAATATTAGGATAATGCCATGTACGTATTTCGGAGACTTGCGGCCGCGAATCGGCGCGCGGAGTGAAGGTAAATATATTTTTCAAAAATTCACCATAAATCACAATATTGTTTTAGAGACTTCAAATTTGTTTCAAAATGAAGAAACATGACGGAATATTACTAGGCCGTAAGAGTTTTAGCTTACAATTGCGTTTTTTCAACTATTTCGGTAGAGTCAAATTTGACCGAACGTGGTTTTTTTTTCTATTTATCGTGATTTATATGCAAATATTTCGAAAAAAGAGAAAAGCTACAACCTTCAATCATTTTTAGTTGTATTCTACATGAAATTGCGCACATTTTCATATATAAAACTTTATGAAACAGCTAATTTTTTTTAAATGGTGCAACATTTCGACAATCGCACAAAAAAATTCTGATTTTTTCGGAAGAGTTACCGCGCGAACGTAATTTTTTTTTTTCATAAACTTCACCATAAATCAAAATATTGTGCTAGAGACTTCCAAGTCGTTGCAAAATGAAGGTAAATGATTGAATATTACTAGAATATAAGAGTTTTAGCTTACAATTGCGTTTTTCGACCATTTCGGTAGAGTCAAAGCTGACCGAAAGTTGAAATTTTTGCACTTAACGTTATTTATATGAAAATATTTCAAAACTGATAAAAGCTACAACCATGGTTGTCTTTTGTTGTATTGTGCATGAAATTGCGCACATTTCCATATATAAAACTTTATGTAACGGCAAATTTAAAAGGGTGCAAACATTAGGACAATCGCACGAAAAAATTTATCGGAAGAGTTATCGCACGAACGTAAGGAAAAAGTTTTTTCATAAATTCACCATAAATCGAAATATTGTGCTAGAGACGTCCAATTTGTTGCAAAATGAAGGCAATGATTGAATATTACTATAATATAAGAATTTTAGCTTACATTGCGTTTCTCGACCCATTTCTGTAGAGTCAAAGTTGACCGAAGGTTGAAAATTTTTCGCACTTATCGTTATTTATATGAAAATATTTCAAAATTGATAAAAGCTACAATCATGAGTATTTTTTAGTTGTATTGTGCATGAAATTGCGCACATTTTTCATATATAACTACTTCATGTAAAGGATAATTTAAATGGTGCAATAATTATGTCAAAGTGACGAAATAATTTCCGAGATGTGTCACTGATACTTTTTAGTGCGATAAGAAAGAAATTCGCGCTTAGCGCGCCTGCGTAGCGATTGTAAACAAAACAACGCCTTGATCCGTGAACTCCCAGCATCCCAAGGCGCGTGGATACAAAAGTTTTCGGCTGGTAGGCCTATAAGTATTTTTTTTCCGCGAATTTTTAAAAAAACTTTTTTGAGCCGACGTATGATACGTCCAATCGGCATACGGGAGACATTTTGACTCACGTTTAATACGTCCAATCGGCGTAAGAGGGGTTAAGCTACACCCGCTCTTAATCACAGAGTTTAGGCGATGTCTCTGTGCGTCGTTTACGGAGTACGCCCTAGCATTACCTCTTTCCATATTTCGGCTCATTCCATTTTTAGGTTTTGGCACAGATTTTTACAGCCGGATGCCCTTCCTGACACCAACCCTCCTATTTATCCGGGCTTGGGACCGGCACCCGTAAGGACTTGTTTCCCCCCCCAGGTGGCTAGGTTCAGTTCTTCAAACTATAATTTGATTTTATACTTTCAACCTTATTTTACATGAGCACACAGAGCTTAATGATACAGGCAGCTGCTGCCCCCCGGTTATTATCTGGGGTTCCTTTCTCGGCAGGGTGCTGATAAGTGAAAATTGTCGTTAACCAAAACTTTGTGATTTATGGCACTGATATATGGTTAATGGCACTGGTAACTGGTAAATGGCACCTCCTTTAGGTATGTTATGGCACCATAACTTTATTATTGGCACCTTATGGCACCCGATAACTGGAACTCGGTGCTTTATGGTGCCATAAATCGCCAATTTTATGGCGCTAGACAAGCGCCATAAAACCAGATCACCATTAACTGAGTCTGCTGATAACCGGGGACTGCCTGTATCTTGACCAAATGGATTTTTTTTGTTGCTGGTTATAGGTGCTTTGCTAAGCAGGATGGTAGTTATCTAGGTAAAATTTTGGAACTACTTTAATTTTTGCCTTTGTTCTAGTTATTAAGATGCAAACATTGACCCACATTAGAGTATTTATAGTGCAAGCTGGTTTGGTAGTTGAAACTTGTTAAAATGGAAGTTGAAAGATGTATGGGTGTGGGATGAGGGGTTTACCTTCGTACTCGCCTGCTGTGCCATCATCACTTTACCTGAAAGTCAACATATCTGGGCTGCTGCTCTTTGGTCATGGAACTTGAGCTCTGGTTGCCAGAAACTGTGTCATTACGCATTTCTATGGTTGTATGTATCTCATATTATTGTATTATAAAATACAATGGCAAAGCTAGTGTTCCGCGGAGCGGCCAATGTTGTGGTTGAAATCAGCTGATGGCGAATACGAGTTTGTTTTTGCCATAATGCAATTCTGAGCGAATTCTCTTGCTTCTAGTTAGCATAACGAATATCTAGATAATTGACTTATATGAGACAAGGTTATTTTCCTTATACAACGTGTTTTTAGGGGGAAATATGAATGAATATGTCTCGTTGTGAATGTGAACTACTATTTTTTTTTGCGTTAACAGATTGCATTGGCGGCATGTTTATTGTGTAAAATATTACGAGATTCCGTTCGCAATTCTCCTTTATATCATCGTAATACGAACTTTACATTGTTTATCTTATATCGGCGTGAACCAACAGTAAAATGTGTTCTTTCAAGCGCAGTAGTTTTGATTAAAATGATTTTATCTCAATTTTATATACGTTTGTGTTTGATGGCACCCGTTTACTGGAGTTTTATTCTTGTTGCCGATGTACGATAATAGTCATTAGCGCTTGAACAGTTTTCTCAGCTTCAGTCATAAACTAGGTTTAAATTTAACTGTATATTTCCTGATTGTTTGTTGATCTATATTGATCTTTGATCTATAGTGATAAAGTTACTTACATTAAGATATCTCAGTTCTATTCTATACATAACGCCATTTATAACACTACGATAATAGTGTACTGTAGTATGGATGATTGAAATACAAGCCAAACGGACGTTATCCAATTGGTTGTATTTAGAAAAAAAAAAAAGTAGTTTCTTGTTCGATTGTTCGTAGCTGTACACGTTCATGCAACCAGTATAACATTAAAACCATACTTTCATCATTCTCCTTTGCTGTTATTGAACTTATGTAACTAGAAGATGGATAAAGTTAGGCTATTGTAATTTGGTCTCTCATAAATCGACTATCGTAAGACGAATGATGGTAACTTAAACACTACAGCTACCTGTACACTGTATAAACCTTATTATATCTTTACATACTGTAGACACCCAAAGGATTAAAGCTAGGCTTTTTTCATTACAGTGGGGCCATCGTTATCCACGGGGGATAGGGCCCAGAACCCCCCGTGATAAGTTAAATACCCGTGTTATCCTGATACCCCCTCAAAAATTGCTTAAAACTGCCTACTTTAATAGTTAACCCACCCAAGACCACTATTCCAATGTTTATAACTGCCTACTTTAGTTCAAACACCAAATATGTTTTCAACTATCACCTAAAACTAAATTCAAGACAGTTTTAAGTTATTTTACAAAATTAGCCTTAAAAATAAATGTAGTATATGTACTACTGTTACATGTGTAGCCTACTAGCCTAATGATTACAGCTAGAAGCCTACATACGCATGGTGGGCCTCTTTTTTTTTTTACAAGGAAAGAGAGGATGAGTGGTAAGAGAACTATCAAAATTATGTAAATCATAGGGTACTCACCAACAACAATCTATGTTGATAAAAGACGACGATTTTTTCAGTGCAATCCAGTAATATAATAACGATATGCTACCAGCAGTATGCAGCAAAACATCTCTTCCCTTCGTCACAAACACGTTAATATATTCCACGTAAAAACCTTCATCTGACCTTTAGGCGTCTTTCCCACCATAAGAGTAAAAGAATCAGGGCTTTTGGATGCCACATAATTACTCGTTTCATATGGGTACAATTTAAAGAACGCGCCGCACACATTTCATAACAACAACAAACAAACTTGGATAAACATGAGTAGGCCAGTGTTGCCAACTGGGAATGACAATTTCTTGCTAGATTTTGTTCCATAAAAGGCTAAAAAAAATCACATACCGTATATACACGAATAACGTGCAATCTCCCATATCGTGCGACCCCCAAATTTTCACCAATAAACAGTGGTTTTGTCATGTATCTCATGTATCATGCAAGTTACTTTTCCGAGAGCGTCAGTTCTTAAGGTTGGTGGTTTAGCCTGCTAATGGCCGAGTCATTCAGATGTGTGCTGATGCTAGTCAAGTTACGGTAATTTTCTTATTAATCTCGAGAATTGAATAGAAAATCTCAAGATTAAAAAAAATCCCAAGATAAAATAAAAATAATTGTAAAAATAACACGCCTTGGAGTCCTTAATCATTCTCTCTCTCTCTCTCTCTCCTCTCTCTCTCTCTCTCTCTCTCTCAGGAATAAATACATACTGTAATTTGAGTCTTTCACCAACGGGTATCAGTAAATGTGTAGACATTGTGTGCGTGTTTAAAAAAATGTGCAGTACACACATTCCGATGTTTCGGTTTTTGGAATTTTTCAGATTTCGGAAATGTGAGGTCAGATGCATAATCAAACAAAAACAACACTACTGCAGCAAAAACAGTTTTTCCTTTATGTTTTTCATTATTGTTATTTATTAATTACAGTTTATTTAAATAAATATTAATATAATACTGTTAAATGAATGTGAGATAATTAAGATCACCTATAATAAAATAGTGGGACAATTAATACCATATGTTCACTAATAGGTATTATTTTCAAAACAAACATTCGTAAAACACCAATAATATGTACATAACAATCAAAAATAATAATAATGTGAGTTCAACTTGTGAATTTTAACAATAAGTATGACTATATAATATCCTTTCACCATATCGATCTTGAAGTTGAAGAGTCGTAAAATCTGAGGATGGTCTGGGAAAAGGATTTGTACTTTGTGATTACGTATCGCTACAACACCATGTGGTATTTTCATACCACTATATTGATGACGCATCGCTACGACACACTGGTGTTTTTCATACCACTATACGTTAAAGTTAAAATGATCATATTATATTATTGTTTTCACGAAGGAATAATTATATAAAGAAAATTATTGAGTAATTTTTGCCGTCAGCAGTCAGAAAATCACGAACATGTAACGTTCAAACCTAGTGCCATCCACATGGCATATGTCCTATAAATAGAACAGAAGCAGAGGGCGTCATTGGATAACAGATCTCCATGGCTACCAACCAACCAATCAGGTGTTAGTTATACTACTCTGTAATTTCTTAGAATGAACGTTTACACACACGAAGCTAACGATGATGTTGTGTGTTTTGCATACAGTACGTTAGTTTTAGTTTTTATGAGTGTAAGTATTTTACTGATTTCATGAAGAATAGAATGATTCCTTCTCATTACTTTGAATGCAAAATGGCTTGAAGATTCTTCCGCAAAAAGAAGAGAAAAAAAATTTCTTTAGAAGATGATACCTATTTACTAACGCGGTTGACACACCTTCAAAACAAAATTCAGCTCTTTAATCTCTGGAAAAATGTTAATCTATCCCCGGCGACTAACAACAACAAAATTTTTGTTTGTTTTATCTTCCAAGATGTAGGTATTACCTGTAGGTACAGCACATTTTTTAACAGTATGCCCATACACACATACAGTCGCGCGTGTGCTAATACCTATTGGTTTCAGAGACTCAAGTTAACACTTAAGAGTATAGTTGAGAGGAGAGAGAGAGAGAGAGAGAGAGAGAGAGAGAGAGAGAGAGAGAGAGAGAGAGAGATTCATCCTAGATGGCCTTGGTTCATCTCTCTAATCTCCCGGGAATCTTAAGATTTGTTCCCTGCTCTTTGTAAAATTTATCCTTGCGACTGACAGAAAAATTTTTTTTTTTTTTTTTTTTTGTCAAATGTGAACTTAAGTCGCAAGTCAATTCTATGTCATGTTTTTCCTAAACGCATTGACTTAAAGGAGAACGTTAAATTTTGGTTGTTTTTATCACTGCCACAAACCCATAACAATGCAGTGTATGTATGATAATTCTAAACTATTATTCACTACCAAAATAACGATGATATTTTGTATTGAAAATTAATGTTACGTATATTCCAAACATTATTACTACGTAGCATGAATAGTACTATAAAATTTCGAAAGGTAATCTTGCTGTGAACGCTACCATAATTTGATTTTCATATACGTACATACATTTTGTCAGGCTGGCTGCCTCGCATAGATAAAATTGATTTTCACTGATATGGAATACTCCACGAATAGCCTTTTTATTATGAAGATATGACGACTTAAAGGAGAAAGTTATTTTGGTTGTTTTATCACTGCACATACCCATAACAATGCAGTGTATGTATGACAATTCTAAACTATTATTCACTACCAAAATAACGATGATATTTTGTATTGAAAATTAATGTTACGTATATTCCAAACATTATTACTATGTATCATGAATAGTACTATAAAAATTTCGAAAGATAATCTTGCTGTGAACGCTACCATAATTTGATTTTCATATACGTACGTACATTTGTCAGCTGGCTGGCCTCGCATAGATAAAATTGATTTCACTGATAGGGAATTACTCCACGAATAGCCTTTTTATTATGGAGATATGACGATAATATATAAGGTAAAAAATGCTTTTATGTATTTCGTTTACGCTTCGTCGCCAATAACAAACAGCAATACTTACGATAATCTATGACAAATAGCGTTTGTATGACTTCATTGTTCAGAGAAGTTATATACGAATACTGCCAAAATAATAATGAAGTTCGAATTAATTTTAGCCTTAATGTTATTACTACTGTAATTACACTCCACTACTATTAAAATTTCTAAAAGTTTATCAAACAAAAAATGTCGCTTTGAACGCAACCGTAACATAAAACATTTTCGTAAAGGTATATGCTATATTTTGTGGCTGGCCACTCTGACGATAAGTTGAGTGCAATGATGTGGAATTAATCTTGTTAATAGGCTATTTATTATGAAGATATGACTATAATATATAAGGTGAGAAGGGTTTTATTACCTTTATTGTCAGTTAATATCATAATGTGAATGTTTGTGTACGTTGGTGGTTATCGCACTGCAAACTATGCTTAGCCTACCAATGACGTCGTACATAAACCTTGAATAGGCTTTTTATTTCGAAGATAGGACATAATATATTAGGTGAGAATGGTTTTTATTACCTTTATTGTCAGTTAATATCATTATATAAGTCTTCAAATGAATGTTGGTAGTTATCGGACCACGGCCGAGGGTTAGCCTACCGAAAAACATCGCATACGCAACAGGACAAACCCGTGATGCAGCGATTCATACCAGTGATGTAGCATGAGAAGCGGTCCAAGAAAAAACTGTGATTAACTGGATCTGTGAATACTGATCCGTGAATAAGCGATGCCCCACTGTATATAGTATTTATAATGCTATAATGTACTGTACAGTACTACTATACAGTAAATTCTATAGTACTATACTGCATAAATATAATTTTACTTATTGCGCCATTGTGGGATTACGGCGCCTTTTGACTGGTCTAGAGTTTCGAAAGACGGTGTTCAGAGGCCGCAGGCTTTGAAATCGCTTAGCGTCAAAAATCACTTAGCATCGGTGGCCAGGAACGGTGGCCCTGCCGCTAACCGAGGGCCGCCTGTAGATACTTCAGCCTTGAACCCTTAAATGCTGAAGCGGTATTTTAAATATCGCCTCCTGTATGCCGGTGGCGTTCGCGAGTGAGCGCCGAAGCAGAAAAATTTTTTTTTTTTTTTTTTAAATCACAGCACGCTTAGTTTTCAAGATTAAGAGTTAATTTTTGGCTCCTTTTTTTGTCATTGCCTGAAGTTTAGTATGCAACCATCAGAAATGAAAAAAAAATATCATTATCATATATAAATATTGGGATATATGACAGTGCGAAAAAAAATTTCATATAATTGTATACAAATCGCGCTGTGAGCAAAACAGTTAAAGCTAACGAATTTTTTTTTTTCATTGTATTGTACACTAAATTGCGATCAATTTGGTATATAACACATTGTAAAACGATCAAGGCAACACAGAGAAAATATTATCACAAAATGATGCATGAATTCGTAATGCGCGGACATAAAAAAAAGCTTTTCAAAAATTCACCATAAATCGAAATATTGTGCTAGAGACTTCCCGTTTGTTGCAAAATGAAGGTAATTGATTGAATATTACTAGACTGTAAGTGTTGTAGCTTACAATTGCAGTTTTCGACCATTTTGGTCGAGTTAAAGTGGACCGAAGGACAAATTTTTTCTATTGTTATTTATATGAAAATATTTCAAAACTGATGAAAGCTACAACCATAGGTTGTTTTTTTTTTGTACTCTACATGAAATTGCGCACATTTTCATATATAAAACTTTATGTAACGGCTAATTTAAAATGGTGCAAACATTACGACAATCGGACGGAAAAATTTATGATTTTTTCGGAAGAGTTACCGCGCGGACGTAAGGAAAAAGTTAATTTGTTGCAAAATAAAGGTAAATGATTGAATATTACTAGAATATAGTAGTTTTAGCTTACAATTGCGTTTTTCGACCATTTCAGTCAGGTCAAAGTTGACGGAAGGTTGAAATTTTGGCACTTATCGTTATTTATATGAAAATATTTCAAAACTGATAATAGCTATGATAAAAGCTACAACCATGGGTTGTGTTTTGTTGTATTCTACATGAAATTGCACACATTTTCATATGTAAAAATTTATGTAATGGATAATTTAAAATGGTGCAAAACATTACGATAATCGGAACGAAAAAATTAAAAAATCTGATTTTTTTCGGAACAGTACCGCGCGGACTTAAGGAAAATTATTATTATTATTAATTTATTTATTTTTTTCTCATAAATTCACCATAAATTGAAATATTGTGTTAAAGACTTCCAATTTGTTGCAAAATAAAGGTAAATGATTGAATATTACTAGAATGTAAGAGGTTTAGCTTACAATTGCATTTTTCGACCATTTCGGCAGAGTCAAAGTCGACTGAAGGTTGAAATTTTGGCACTGATCGTTAGTTATATGAAAATATTTCAAAACTGATAAAAGCTACAACCATGAGTTGTTTTTTGTTGTATTCTACATGAAATTGCACACATTTTCATATATAATACTTCATGTAACGGCTAATATAAAATGGTGCAAAAATTATGTCAGTGACAAAATAATTTCTGAGATGTGTCTCTGATACTTTTTAGTGCGAGAAGAAAGAAATTCGCGCTTGCGCACCTGGATAACGATTGTAAACAAAACAACGCCTTGATTTATTAGCTCCCAGCATCCCCCAAGGCGCGTAATTCAAAAGTTTTAGGCTGGTAGGCCTATAACTATTTTTCCACAATTTGAAAAAAAAACTTTTGTATATCGCGCGTACCATACGTCCAATCGGCACCCAACAGACAATTTATATCTACGTTTAATACGTCCAATTGGCGTTAAAGGGTTAATGACATTGCATGTAGATGCCTCGTTGACAGGATGGGAGGACATTGGGGGAATCGTCACGTGGCAGGAAGGAGTTCAGCTACTGTGAGGAATTGTCATGTCAATTTCATGGAGTTGATGCTGTCTTTATGTCTCAAAAAACTCAAACCTCTAGACAAGAGATATGTGTTTGGTTCTAGACAACATGACTGCAGTGTCCTTCATGAAGAGGTTGGATGATACTCACTTCCTCTCAAGCAAAGAAATAGTTTTAGTGTAAAAATTGGCGTTCTAACTGTCAAAGTTTTATGGATTTACAAAATAAGCGTAAATTTGTTTCTTTTGCGGTTTTTGCAAAAGTTAGTTTTTAGTTTTAAAAATAAATTCTTATATCTCCAGGAAGACTAAACTAAATTCAATGAAGCTTTTTACATGGTATATCTTGATTTTCAAAGAGGGAAATTAATTTTTAATTTGAGTGAAACTTATTTTTTTTCATATTCTCAAAAAGTAGTTGTGATTTTTTTTTCAAATAAAAAAAAACTAAATTGAATTTTCATAATTTTTCGTTCACCTGCCTGACACGATTCATGCTTTATTAATCTATTTTTCTTTTCAAAGATAGAAGAAATCTTATATAATGAAGTTAAAAACAGTCACTGATATCTTTAGAACATCATGTTATATTATTGTGTAAAACTTTTCCACATAGCAAATTGACGTGAACGAAACGAAGTGATAAAAAACATATCACAAATGCTGATATACATTACCAAATAGATAGGAGACACCTATCACTAGTAGTATTGCATAAACATAGTCCTTACATTATCATTTCAATATTAAGTTGAAGGTAGTTGAACTATTCCATTTGTTAAATGTTACAGAAAACATTGGTAACCCACAAAATGCTATCAG
>NC_061094.1:16359686-16398264 GCF_015104395.2 Macrobrachium nipponense | reverse complement strand
CTGATAGCATTTTGTGGGTTACCAATGTTTTCTGTAACATTTAACATATGGAATAGTCAAGTCATGGTTGTAGCTTTTATCAGTTTTGAAATAGTTACATGTAAATAACAATAAGTGCCAAAATTTCAACCTTCGGTCAACTTTGACTTGACCGAAATGGTCGAAAAACGCAATTGTAAGATATAACTCTTATATTCTAGTAATATTCAATCATTTACCTTCATTTTGCAACAAATTGGAAATCTCTTGCACAAAATTTCAATTTATGGTGAATTTATGAAAAAAAACTTTTTCCTTATGTCCGCGCGGTAACTCTTCCAAAAAAATCAAATTTTTTCGTCCGATTGTCGTAATGTTTGCACCATTTTAAATTAGCCGTTACATAAAGTTTTATATATGGAAATGTGCGCAATTTCATTTAGAAGTACAACTAAAAACAACCCGCTGGGTTTTGTAGCCTTTTATCAGTTTTGAAATATTTTTATATAAATAACGATAAGTGCCAAAATATCACCTTCGGTCACTTGACTCGACTGAAATGGTAAAAAAAAAAAACGCAATTGTAAGCTAAAATTCTTACATTCTAGTAATATTCAATCATTTCCTTTATTTTGCAACAAATTGGAAGTCTCTAGCACAATATTTCGATTTATGGTGAATTTATGAAAAAAAAAAAAAAAAATTTCCTTATGTCCGCGCGGTAACTCTTCCGAAAAAAAAATTTTTACGTCCGATTGTTGTAATGTTTGCAACCATTTTAAATTACCAATTACATAAACGTTTCTACATATGAAAATGTGTGCAATTTTATGTAGAATACAACAAAAAACAACCCATGGTTGTAGCTTTTATCAGTTTGAAATATTTCATCATAAATAATGATAAGTGCCAAATTTCAACCTTCGGTCAACTTTGACTTGACCGAAATGGTCGAAAAACGCAATTGTAAGCAAAAACTCTTATATTCTACGTAATATTCAATCGTTTACCTTCATTCATTTTGCAACAAATTGGAAGTCTCTAGCAGAATATTTCCATTTATGGTGAATTTATATTATATATATATATATATTATCTAAAAACAACATTTTCCTTACGTCCGCGACGGTTGTACTTTCCGAAAAAAAATCAGAAAATTTTTCGTCCAATTGTCGTAATGTTTGCACCATTTTGAAATTCGCCGTTACAATAAAGCTTTTTTTTATATATGAAAATGTGCCCAATTTCATGTCAAAATACAACAAAAGAAAATAATTTGAAGGTTGTAGCTTTTGTCTCATTTTCAAAATATTTGCATATAAATCACCATAAATGAAAAACCACGTTCGGTCAACTCTGACTCTACCGAAATAGTCGAAAAACGCAATTGTAAGCTAAAACTCTTACAGTCTATAATATTTCAGTCATTTTATCTTCATTTTGAAACAAATTCGAAGTCTCTAGCACAATATTTAGATTTATGGTGAATTTTAAAAGAGACTTTGCCTTCCCTCCACACGCAGATTCTACCAGCAAAATCTCCGAAATGCGTACGTCGCATTCTCGTATATTGGCTTCGTTTCATATTAGGCATTTCATAGTTTTATATATAAAAATGTGTGCAATTTTATGTAGAATACAACAAAAAATAAATTGAAGGTTGTAGCTTTTCTAACTTTTTTAAATATTTCCATATAAAAAATATAATATATAAAAAAAATTCTACATTCGGTCAACTTTAACTCGTCCGAAATGGTCGAAAACTGCAATTGTAAGCTAAAACTCTTACAGTCCAGTAATATTCAATCATTTATCTTCATTTTGAAACAAATTGGAAGTCTCTAGAACAATATTTACATTAATGGTGAATTTTTGAAAAAAACATTTTTTTTCGTCCGCGCGTCACGAATTCATGCATCATTTTGTGAAAATATTTTCTCTGTGTTGCTTTGATCATTTTACAATGTGTTATATACCAAAATGATTGCAATTTAGTGTACAATACAACGAAAAAATTAACTCGTTAGCTTTAAAAAAAAAAACGTTTTGCTGTCAGCGCGATTTGAATACAATTGTATATGGAATTTTGTTTTCGCGCTCTCATAAATCACATTATTTATATATGATAATGATATTTTTTTTTAATTTCTGATGGTTGCATACTAAACTTCAGGCAATGACAAAAAAAGGAGCCAAAAATGAACTCTCAATCTTGAAAACTAAAGCACGCTATGATTTTTTTATAAAAATATTTTTTTTTTTTTTTTTTTTTCCGCTTCGGCGCTCACTCCGAGACCCCCTCAGCATACAGGAGACAATTTTTATTATACCCCTTCAGCGTTAAAGGGTTAAGTTGTGTTATGACATCATAAGATGTGACGTCATAGAAGACAGATGGCGGCAGCGTCTGGTTGGATGTAAACAATGACACGGGGAGTAGGAACGTGCGTGTGCTGTTTGGTTGGTATGAGAGAGCTCTCTGTCGAGTAGGAGTTTTTGGGTCGAAAGTTTTGTTGTGGTGTTGTTCGAAGGTTTTATCGGGAGTATACTGGTATTGGAGAATGCATACAGGTGGGTAGATTGTACATTTGTGTAAAGAAAGTTAGATTAGGCTAGGTTAAAAATTCAAAGGGGGAGGGATGAGATTGTTTCCACTGAAGTATGTTTGAAATTAATGCAGTTTCCCAAAGGGAAGCCTTCATCAACACTAATGCATTCCTAAAATGCTGCATTTTGAGTCAATGATTTCTAAAGCTTCGAAATCAAGCTTCTTACTTTGAATCCTTTATCCCCATTTATTATTTGATGCATCGGCATTATCACAGAAATGCACAATCTTCAAAATTAGAAATTTATATATATATATATATATATATATATATATATATAATATAAAAACACACACAGAATATGTATGTGTGTGTGTGTATATATGTATGTATGTATGTATGTATGTATGTATAATATATATATATATATATATATATATATATATATTATATATATTATATATATATATATATATATATATATATATATATATAAAGAGAGAGAGAGAGAGAGAGAGAGAGAGAGAGAGAGAGAGAGAGAGAGAGAGAGAGAGAGAGAGAGAGAGATTCTCCACAACTTTTTTCAAGAAATATTTTGAATAATAACAAAATAATATTTACCATGAATGGATATTCTCTAATTGAGTGAGATCACAACAGAGATAAGAACGAATCGAGACAAAAATCGAGGTAAATCAGTAAGTTCAGGTCCGCATACTTTGACAGGTTTGAAACATGATTTATACCCACTTCATCCCAGCGTCCTCATTTGAGGACGCATTTTTCAAAGTCAATTATGAACAACTTCATTTGCTTATAATACACAATTTTTACTTAGAATGGTTGAGTAATTCATTAATTTACTATACTTTATGAAATTTATTTCTAAATTAATTGTTATAACTTGGAAAAATATACTTGAAAATTATGATAGGATTAGAGAGAATTTTAGTGCAAGTTTGGTTGTTCATAAAAGACATAATAGATAAGAGAAGAGGATAAAAAAAAATTGTTGAAAATGTGTGTCTCAAATGAGGACGCGGGATTATAAGGGTAATATTGGGTCCATGACTGGGAGAGGTAGAGAATTGGCCGACTTGATGAGAGAAAATAGAAAATGATATTGTTATTTTACAATAAGTTTTGTACATACTTACCTGGCAGACATATACTTAGCTTACGTCTCTGACGTCACGAGAGAATTCAAACTCGCGGCTAACGCGACAGGTAGGTCAGGTGATCTACCTTACCCGCCGCTGGGAAGCGGGTGTAAGAACCAACATACCTTTCTTGCCAGATTTTTTCTCTCTTATACCTGTCTCCTGAGGGGAGGCTGGCGGGCCATCAATCGTATATGTCTGCCAGGTAAGTATGTACAAAAACTTTATTGTAAAATAACAGTATCATTTTTGTACATGAACTTTCCTGTCAGACATACTTAGCTGATTGACACCCTTGGTGGAGGTAGGGTCAAGACAGAAAATAACAAAGAAAAGGTAAACAACACCTGTTGTAGGATAAAAATAACCTTGGTTCTTACCTGTTTTAGGCTGAAGACTCATAGATACTGTCTATTAGTCTGCATAGCCCATAAGAGCTACAGCGAGGGCGTGACCTACAGCTGAAAAAGACTCTTTGGGTCTACTAACGGGATTTGATATCCGCTTACTTAGTAGAATCCAAGTCGGATCATGTCAATGGGGGTTCGCCCTCTTCTATGACAGAACCTGTCCACTACCAACGCAGGGAGCTTTCAAACCAAATCCGATCACCTAACCAAACTAGTTATAGTATTACGACAAACGAAAAAAGATGCCTACCTGCATCATTTTTCATACAACCATAAGAACTCAATTAACAAAAACAAGGGAAAAAACTACTAAGGATATGTTCCAGCTCCCTGCCCCAGCACCAAATCCGCCGATACGTACGGCCTAACGCAAAGCACTCGTCATACGTAATACTGACGTCTTTTAGGTAGTGGTTGGCGAATACTGATTACACATCTCCAGAATGTAGTTTTCATCAGATTCTGAAGAGACATATTCTTCTTAAGGCCAAGGAAGTGGCAACTGCTCTCACTTCATGAGCCTTGACTTTTAGGAGCTTGAAATGTTCTTCATTACAAGATCTATGTGCTTCTTTCACAAACACTTCTAATGAAGAAAGACAGCGCATTTTTCGACAATGGTCTGCTGGGGTCCTTTACAGAGCACCATAGTCTGTCCTCAATGCCTTAAGGGTTTTCTTCTTTCTGAAGGTAGTATTTTTAAACCTCCTAACAGGGCAAAGAGTTCTTTCAGGTTCTTCCCTACTAGGGCAGATAAACCACGAACCTCAAAGTTCCTTGGCCAAGATTTGAGGGGTTCTCATTCTTTGCTAAAAACGAAGGAAGGAAGGAACAAACCACGGAATCTCCTTTGAAACCTCCCTTCCTTCTAGGGCATGAATCTCACTAACCCTTTTAGCGGATGCTAAAGCCATGAGAAAGAGAGCTTTCCTCGTAAGATCTTTGAAGGAGGCTAAATGTGGTGGTTCAAACCTAGCGGACCTCAGGAAACGAAGAACCACGTCCAGATTTCCAACTTGGAACTTCGTTCGAAGTTTTCTTGGAAGTTTCAAAGATCTTAATAGATCATGAAGATCTTTGTTATTCGAAGATCTAAATTCCTATGTCGAACACCGCAGCCAGCATGCTTCGGTATCCTTTGATAGTAGATACTGCCAAACCGCATTTTTCTCTGAGGAAAACTAGGAAATCTGCTATCTGAGTCACAGAGGTATTTGGAAGAGGAAAACTTCTGGTTCCTGCACCACCAGGCGAAAGACGTCCCACTTCGACTGGTAGACTTTAATGGGTCGAAGGTCTTGCTAGCTGAGGCGATAGCCTTAGCAGCTTTTGGTCGAAAACCCCTTGCTTCCTTCAAATCTTCAAACCCCCTTTTGCTTCTGAACAAGACTTTTGACCAAGTCGAAAGAAACCAGTCAGATTGAAGAGCGGGGAGGTTTTTTCTGTGATACCTGTCGAAGTGGGGGTTGTTTGAGCAAATCTTGTCTTGTGGAAGTGCTCTTGGAAAGTCCACCAACCATTGGCCAGTACCCTGCTGCCTGAACCAATCTTGGGCGGGCCAGAACGGAGCTACTAGCGTCATTCTTGTCATCTCCGAGATAGCAAATTTCTTGAGGGTTTGTCCCCAGTACTTTGAATGGGGGGAAAGGCGTAGACGTCTAGACCTGTCCAATCTAGGAGAAACGCATCCACTGATACTGCTCCCTGGGTCTGAGATCGGGGAGCAGTAAAGTTCGATTCTTGCGTTCCTGCTGTTGCAAAGAGATCGATGTGAGGTCTGCCCCCATCTTCTCCACAGGTCTTGGCATACCTGCAGTGGAGGGTCCACTCGGAAGGCAGGAGTTGATTCTTCCTGCTCAGGAGATCGGCCCTGACGTTCCTTTCTCCCTGCCTACGAATCTGGTGAGAAGACTGATCTTCCTTGTTTGAGACCACAGCAGAAGATTCCTTGCTGTTTCGTACGGGAGGGAGAAGGAGTGCGTCCCCCCCTGTTTTTGATGTACGCCAACGGCTTGTTGTGTTGTCCGAATTGACCCTGCACTACTGCATTTCCGACGTGGGGCTCGAAGGCTTTCAATGCCATCCAGACTGCCTTCATCAAAACTCTTTCTTGTTGATGTGCCAGGACCACCTGATCCCCCTTCCAGGTGCCTGACACTTCTCTTTGTCCCGAGCGTCGCTCCCCAACCTGCTTCCAATGCGTCGGAAAAACAACACATGGCTGGGGTTCGGCATGTAAAGAGACATTCCTTCCACAAAACGAAGTGGGTTGTTCCACCACCGAACGGTCTCTCTTGATTCCCCTTGAGATCTTGAAGGAGAACTCCAGATCTAGGGAGAGACGCCTCCAGTTTCTGGTATAGGAAGAACTGTCGAGGCCTGAGATGCAACCTTCCTAGAGAAACGAATTGCTCCAACGAGGAGAGTGTCCCCAGCAGACTCATCACTACCTCGCTGTGCATGCATCTTTCTCTAGGAAGGTCGTTATTTTCTCGTAGCAACGAGCTATCCTCTCTGGCGACGGAAAAGCCCAAAAAGCCAGAGAAGCTATCCGAATCCCCAGATAGATCCGTCTTGACTGGGGATTAATTGAGACTCTGGAAGTTCACCAGAAGTCCCAGAGAACTTGCCAATGTAAGGGTCTTTTGAAGGGAAGGTCTCCAGACATCTTTTCTTGGATCTCTGCTCTGATTAGCCAGTCGTCGAGATAAAGTGACACCCTCACTCCCTCCAAATGTAGCCACTGCGCCATGTTTTTCATTAACGTAAAACGTGAAAAACTTGGGGTGCAGTCGATAGGCCAAAGCACAAGGCCTTGAATTGGAAGATGTTTCCTCCCATCATGAATCGTAGATACTTCCGTGAAGAAGGATGGATCGGCACATGAAAGTAAGCGTCCTGAAGGTCTAGAGACACCATCCAGTCCCCTGGACGAAGAGCCGCTAACACTGAGGAAGTTGTCTCCATGGCGAACTTTCCTCGTTTTCCACAAAGACGTTCAGGGCGCTTACATCCAAACCGGTCTCCATCCTCCTGAGTTCTTCGGAACTAGGAATAGTCTGTTGTAAAAGCCCGCAGAGCGGGGATCTTTCACTAGTTCTATAGCCTCCTTCTCTAGCATGAGATCTACTGCTAGATACAAAAAGGGCTTGATTCATGATGGGGTTCCTTGTACTTGGCCACCAACTCCCTC
The DNA here is from genome assembly GCF_015104395.2 of Macrobrachium nipponense. Taxonomy (NCBI): domain Eukaryota; kingdom Metazoa; phylum Arthropoda; class Malacostraca; order Decapoda; family Palaemonidae; genus Macrobrachium; species Macrobrachium nipponense. The sequence goes on along the minus strand of NC_061094.1, from coordinate 16,390,973 downwards.
GGAGTTGTCGTCAATGGTGGTCTTGACGAGAAGGGAATGAGGTATCCTTTGCTGACAATCGATAGGGACCAATTGTCTGCCCTTTGTGGGCCCAGACGTCGGCAAATTTCAGTAGTCTGGCACCCACTGATGTCTGGAGTCCTTGATCGCTATTTCTTCCCCTCTGACTGACCTAGAGAAGGTTTTACCTCTCTTAAAAGGTCTAGTTCCTCTGGTTGCGGAACCTCTGACAGCGGGTCCTCCTCGAAAGGGCTCCTGTCTCAGAGGAGTCTCTTCTTGGCCTTAGGTTGGAAGACAGAGCGAGGTTTCCTGGCCGCCTGGGCTAACATGTCCTGAGTAGCCTTAGCTGAAAGGGCACTCGAGACATATTGAATAATCTTCTGGGGAACAGAAGAGGAGAGAGTTGAGCATACATAAGCGAGGCCCTTTGCGCATGTGAAACTGCCTTAGTGAGAAACGAACAGTAGACAGAACCGCTTCTTAATAACTCCACTCCAAACATGAGGAGACTTCACTCGATCCGTCTCTCACCCTGTTTTATTTTATCCATGCAAGTGAGGACGCAGTTAAGATCTTCAGGAGACAGATAATCTGGGGTCTGGGTCTTATTAGCTAGAACTCCTAAAGACCAATCAAGGAAGTTGAAAACTTTCCAGGACTCGGAACATTCCCTTCAGTAGGTGGTCAAGTTCGTTCATCCCCCAAGTAGTCTTGGCGGACAAGAGGGCGGAACGACGAGCAGAATCCACCAATGAAGAGAAGTCCGAGTCCGCAGACGAATGGGAGAGCGAGGCCTAAAGGTTCTCCGATTCGTACCAGAATCCCAATCTGCCAGTCAGTTTAGACGGAGGGAAAGAAAAAACCGTCTTCCCTTTCTCTTCCTTAAAAGGAGCCATTCCCCAAAACCTCTAAGCGCCTTCTCATGGAAACATAGTTTCATCCTTACACACGACGAAACTTCGACGTTTCTTCGAAGTGGAGAATAACGAAAGAGGAGAAGGAGGAGCCTACAGGAGAAAGGATATCTCCAAACTCTTGCATGAGCAAATCTGTCAGCCTCTTATAGGAGGAAACAGAGGAGTCTTTTGGTCCTTCTTCCTTATGAGGGTCCTGTTTCTTCCTGAGCTGAAGAACCCTCATGCTCCTTAGAGGCGCGACTATTCTTAAAAGAGTCTCTAGAGGAAGTAAGACGTATAAGTCTTGGAGACAAAGCTTCAGCAACGTGTCTACTTGCAACATCCTTCTTGTCTGGAGGAGTGCGTTTCCCAGATTCTTGGAGCCCTAACAGGAGTAAGGCGGCTGTCAGGAGCAGAGCGCCCTGTTTTGAAGAAGAACTTCTATCAGGCTCTTGGCGCCTATCCAAAGGAGAGCGGCTTTACCAGTCTACAGCGCCTGCCAGACGAGAAGCGCCTATACCAGGCTCTTGGCGCCTGAACGAGGCGAGAGGATCTCTGGCGACGAGCGCCTACAAGGGGAGAAGCGCCTGCTAGGATCTCGGCGCCTGACTCGAGGAGAGTAGAAAGTCAGGAGAAGAGCGCCTGCCAGGTAGAAAACGCGCCTAACAAGCTCTTGACGCCGTCAAGCGAAGAGCGCCTGTCCGATTTAGGGCGCTTGTCAACAGGAGAGTGGAGGCGAGACGAGGAGCGGCTACGAGGCGAGTAGCGCCTACTAGGCTCTTGGCGCCCTGTCAAGGGGAGCGATCCTGTCTCGAGAAGAGCGTCTGTAGGGTGAAGATCTCCTACGAGCAGTTTGCTCCTTGTCCGAAGGAGAAACCTGTCTGCTAGGCGAATGGCGCTTGGATGCAGATGGGATCTTGTCCGAAGCCGAAAGTCTCCTGCGAGAATCCGAACGCACAGGTGAGAGCCGCGCCGCTTCCGTCGAATAGCGAGAGTCAAGGAGAGGGGAGCCTGGACTTCTTTACAGGAAGCGAGACGTCCTTTTCCTACGACGAGACGACACGCAAAGAGAGCCAGCCAGAGCCGAAATCTGCGCCTGAAGGTTAGCCAACACCCTTGCGGAGATCATTCACAAACTCTTGAACAGGTGACGAGGCTCGATCTCTGCTCAGGGAACGATACTCCTGAGATCTCTTACGTTTCTTCGCTTCCACCTCAGGCTCTTCCGAAAAAACTTCAGGGCTGGATGGACGGGGCGCAGGGAGCGTTCCAGGCTCTCTTCGAAGGGCGCGAGGCTTCCGAAGAGCTCCATCCTCGTTTAGGAGAAGGCGAAGGCGAAGACGAGAAGCATTGGCGCAATATTTCTCTCTTGGAGCGATCCAAGGTAAGCCTGGGAACGATCAACAGGAGCTACCGAGGGGACGCCTGACCGGTGGGATGCTCCCTAACCTTCCTGCGGCTTTCGACTTTCCTCCTCCACTGGGACTGGGAGTCTGGAAGAGGTCTAGGCCTGGAAGCATTAGGGAGACCGATCAGACGCACCCTCCACTGCACTGGGTTCACTGCACAAATCACTATTGGAATCACTCTTACCTTCTAATTGTTTGATTTTCCTCTCCATACTGCGAATGGTGGCTTTCATGGAGGCCACTTCCGAAGGCGCATCTTTGGCTTCGGTGCAGGGAGCAGGAGACTGAAACTGACAAAGGAGCTACTTCTAAAATAGGATTATCTATATCCAACTCGCTAATACGAGATCTACTACTGCTCCTAGAAGAAGCTTTCCTAACTTTATTTCCTTTTTCAAGCTTCCTCAAGTAGGAAGACAAGACTTCCATTCATCCTCATTATCAGCTTTTCCACATTCATTACAAGGATTATTAAAGGTGCATTCATTCCCTCTACACTTCAAGCCACATACAGTGTGAGGGTCTACCGCAGCTTTCGGTAGCCATCACCTTACACTCAGTCATACAACAAACTCTAAACATAGCAGTTTTCTTAGTATCAACATCAGACATCATGAATCCAAGAAAAATCCAAAGAAAAGTCAAATAACTGTCACAAATCGCGAATGCCAGGCCAAAAGATCGGGTACTTCACCAAAAGTCCGTAGAAACAATCCAGGGCGAAAACGAGAAAAGAATCCAACTGTCAAGAGGTCCAGGCCGACAACAGGTGTGGTCGACACCGACGACAGAAAAAAATCTGGCAAGAAAGGTATGTTGGTTCTTACACCCGCTTCCCAGCGGCGGGTAAGGTAGATCACCTGACCTACCTGTCGCGTTAGCCGCGAGTTTTGAATTCTGTCGTGACGTCAGAGACGTAAGCTAAGTATATGTCTGACAGGAAAGTTCATGTACAAAAGTATATGTTATACGTGTGCAAAAAACGCGATGGAAAGGAGATAAAGCTAGAGGTTGGGTGATGGATATAAGCTATACTATAGTGGAGCAAATAAACAAGGTAGAAATGGAGTTGGCATAGTACTGTCTAGTGAACTGATGAATACAGTGATAGAAGTGCATAGAAAAAATTACCATATCATCAGATTGAAGATATGTTATGGAGGAGAGATTCTGAATATTATAAGTGCATATGCACCACAAGTTGGTTGCACAGAAGAAGAGAAGGGAAATTTCTGGAGAGACATGGATGGAATAATGCAAGAACTGGAAGAACATGAGAGGGTGATAGTGGGGGCAGATTTGAATGGCCATGTCGGAAGTGAAAATGAGGCGATTGGTTGGGTGCATGGTGGCCATGGAATTGGGGATAGAAACCCAGAAGGAGTGTGTAGTGGACTTTGCTGTGTCATTCGACATGGCAATAGTAAACACATTCTTTAAGAAGAAAAGGAACACCTAATAACATATAAGAGTGGAGAAGATCCTCCCAGATAGACTACTTCCTGTATAAAAGGATAAAGCTGGTGGAGGTTGAGAACTGCAAAGTTATTCCAGGCGACCATGTAGCCCCTCAACACAGACTGCTATGTATGGATTTGAAGTTAAAAAGGGAAAGAAAAACCAAAGCTAAAGGGATAAGGAAAATTAAATGGTAGAAATTAGAGAAGGAAAGGATAAGAAGAGAGTTTAAGAGGAGGGTTTTTGGAGGATATTGATATAGGGATTAAAGATGTTTCAAGAATGGTGGCACGAAAAAAATGCAGCAGTAATAAGAAGGCATGGAAAGGAGCTCGCTAGGAGAGACATCTGGTATCATATGGGAAGAAAGGAAGAGTTGGTGGGATGAAGACATTGAGAAAGTAGTAAAAGATAAGGAGGCAAAGAAAAGATGGGAAGAGTCACAGTCAGAGGAAGATAGAGATAGGTTCAGAGAGAAAAACAAGGCGGTGAAAAAGGTGGTAGCCCAAGCTAAGCAAAGTCGTATGATGATGTGTATAATGAGCTGGCAACAAAGGAAGGATTAAAGAGGATGATCAAGCTATCAAAGGCTAGAAATAAGAGCACCAAAGATATTACACATATCAAACAAATAAAAATCAAGATGGTGTAGTACTTAGAAAGGAGGAAGACATTGTGAAGAGATGGAAAGAATATTTCGAACATTTGTTAAATGAAGAAAATAATAGACTAATAAGAGAGGATGGGCAAGTGAACATTGGCATGGTAATGAGGTTTTCTAGGCAAGATGTACTAAATGCACTGAAGAAGATGAGGAATGGAAAGTCAACCGGACCAGACATGATTCCTGTGGAGGTATGGAAAGCATTAGGAGATGAAGGAGTGGATATACTGTACGATCTTATGATAAAGATCCTTGAACAGGAAAAGATACCAAATGAGTGGCGTGGGAGTATATTGATCCCAATTTTTAAAGGGTAAGGCAATGTCCAAAAGTGTGGTAATTATAGGGGCATTAAATTGATGTCCCACACTCTGAAGATACTGGAAAGGATGATAGATGCTAGACTGAGAGAAGTACAAATAGGTAAAGAGCAGATGGGATTTATGAAGGGAAGGGGAACAACAGATGGTATATTCTGTCTCAGGCAACTAATGGAGAAATTCGGGGAGACAAAGGGACCTACATATGGTATTCATTGACCTTGAAAAGGCTTATGATCAAGTCCCGAGACAAGAGGTATGGAGGAGTCTGAGGGAGAAGATGGTGCCAGAGAAGTACGTGCGATTGATACAAGAGATGTACCAGAATGTATTTACCATAGTGAGGAGCAGTGTTGGGGAGACAGAGGGTTTTGAGGTGAGAGTAGGATTACACCAGGGGTTGGCTCTGAGCCCATTTATCTTAAACATAGTGATGGATGTTATAATAGAGGAAGTAAGGGAGGCAGTACCATGGAACATATTGTATGCGGATGATATTGTTCTGTGCGCAGAGAGCAGGGAAGATCTGGAAATGAAATTGGAAAGATGGAAACAAGTACTGGAGGACAGAGGAATGAGAATAAGTAGATCTAAGACAGAATATATGTGCACCACCACTGAGGGGGATGATAGAGAAAGTATTCAGCTTGGTGGAGAGCAAATAAAGAGAGTTGATAAGTTTAAGTATATGGGATCTTTTTTTTAATGCTGGAGGAAGTATGGAAGAAGTAAAACATCAGGTACAGGCAGGCTAGAACAACTGCACAGCGGCCTCTGGAGTTCTTTGTGACAAAAGAGTAACGCTTAAGTTAAAAGGAAAATTTCACAAGACGGTGGTAAGAACAGCAATGCTGTATGGTACAGAAACGGCAAGCATGAGAAAAACAGAGCAGAAGATGGATGAGGCAGAAATGAGAATGCTTAGGTGGATGTCTGGGGTGACAAGAGAGGATAGGATCAGAAATGACTACATATGGGGGTCGACTAAGGTGGTGGAAGTATCAAAGAAAGTGCAGGAGGGGAGGCTGAGATGGTATGGACACCTGTTGAGAAGAGATGAGGACCACGCTGGAAAACATGCTATGGGGATGGAGGTTCAAGGAAGAAGACGAAGAGGGAGACCAAGAAAGAGATGGAAGGACTGTGTGAGAGGAGACTTACATGAGAAGGGAATTGATGAGGCAGAAGTGCAGGATAGAAATAGATGGAAACAGCTCATCTGAAATGGCGCCACCCCATATAAAAAATGGGAATCAGCTGGGAAGAAGAAGAAGAAGGAAGATAGTTTGAAGAAGCTGAATGAATCGGATGAACTCTGTGCTTAAGTTTGTGAGTTGTGTACAGAACAGACATGAAAAATAGGGACCAAAGGCAGGATCAACAGGCTAGTATGCAGGGCTGCTGCTCCTCATCTTCTGTCCTGTTATACAAAAGATGTTAGTTTTCTGTACATTAAAAGATGACAAATGTGCAATTAATATTAAGTCACGGGTTTGTTAAAAGGTGAAACAAAAGTAGATGAAAAGACTCACGTGACTTTCCCCATCATATCCAGAATCTTGTCATAGATAACTTGCACCACTTCAAAAGACTTTTCTGAAGTAATAGAGTACACTAGGATATAGCCATGTATTGTCCATGGAATAGTGAGCAGAAATATACTATATTCATCCTGGCCAGCAGTATCAACTAATTCCAACCCATATTCCTGCCCTCTGACCTAGAAAATAAAAAATTAAATGATATATATTCACATTACACAAGCTGTAGAAAAATTTAAATGAATGACATGGATTTAAAGGCTTTCTTGACACATATAAAGTTACCCTTAAGCATATACAATAACAGTAAGTGAAATGTCAACATTAACTACTACTTTTGATAACGCATCTTTCTTTAAATAGCAAGAACCTTAATAAAATTAATTTCTTGGTGAAGATGTAAAGCTTAACCCTTAATCAATGGACTTTAACCCTCAATCGATGGACCACATCATATCATATCAGTATCGATAACCAACCGGAGGCCTTTGGGTAGTGGACAGGCTAACTCGTGGTGAGCATCAATATTACGCTCCATATGATTTGGATGAATTTAGCAGAAAAGAGGTCCATAAATGACTAAAGGCAACTGTAGACTAGCTCAGCTCAGGACAGATGGGAGATCAGATTATCAGTATGCTTCGACTCGATCTGGGAAATACGCCCTCTCTCTTCCATGATGTCTTTTTATTTATTTGCTCAAAAATATACTCCGGGATTGTTCTTGGCTTTAGTTCTTATCTTTTATCATAGTTTGTCAGCTATAATTGTAATTTTACAAAGAAATATTAGAAAAAATAAGAAATATTAGAAAAAACATGTACTATACCTTAGTAAATCTTGTAAATATTTTACAACAAATATACATGCAGCCCCTGGCTATCGGGGGCCTCGGTTATTCATCTGGTTTTATGGAGCTTGTCTATTGCTGAAAATCACAAATTTTCTGCAATTTTCAGCGACGAAGTATCCCGATTTCCAGCTATTGTCGCCAATAATAGAATACTGGTGCCAATGTATACCTAACAGAGGAGCCATTTAACTGGTTATTGGTGCCAAATTCTAATTATCGGCAATTTTCGCTTATCATCAAACCGTCAGAACGGAACCCCCATCGATAACCAGGGACTGCCTGTACATACTCAGAATTTTTTAATGACTTTAGTTTTTATCTGTTATGATACTGTGAGCTACATAATTATAATTTTAGAAAGTAAAATAATTAGAAAAACCATGTACAGGCAGTCCCCAGTTACCAGTGGGGCTCTGTTCCGACAGCTTAATGATAAAGCAGAAATCGTTACTACCTGAAATTCAGTGATTTTCTATGCCAATAACCGGATTTTGGCACCAACAACCAGAAATAGGTGCAGGTATTTTGGTGCAAAAATAAAGTGATTTTCGGTGGTAAACAAGCCCCATAATACTGGATCGCCGGTAACCGTGGACTGCTTGTATAACGTGGATATGAAGATCATGTAAAAGAGGAAAATCTCTTAGAATTTTTTTCCTATACCATATGTATTTGCATATTTTCTCCTTTCCATTTATATGTTTTTTTTCTTAAATTGGCCAAAAGTTTGCCTGGTATGGGGTGTGCTTGATATATACTTAGCCAATCCCTTAAGGATTAAGAAAATTTTTGTTTCATTAGTATCATCTTCATTAAACACACTGGATACTACAGTATATTAGTCTAATGAAAATGTTTTAGTTACACTTACCATAGTATATCACTGTCATAATGATACATACAGATAAAAACCAATCAATTGCCATCTGCAATGACTATAATGTTTATGCTCTTACACTTAACTGATTTAGCCTATAAGCAACTGAATTACAAGAATCATTTTTTAGTTGCTAAAAGAAACTAATATAGTACTATTGGACCTATATTTTTTACATAATGTAAAATGGGTATACAAAGGTAAACTAACATCCTTTTATGTTAAAGTAAAATCACTCAAAATCACAAAACAGCTGTTCCCCAATTTGTTAAAGTCATATTTGATGTTTATGTCAGTTATTTTGTTAGTGGTTGTTAATTATAAGAGACGGTTAAACATCAGCCATAAGTTTGGTAATCTTGTTTGAAAGCTTAGCCTAGGACAATCTACCAGAATTGAAATTCATTCAGTATGTGTGTAGTACATTACAACACCCTGTGTTTACATCTTCAGTACGTACACATGGCATTTCTCAATAACGACTGGTCAGAGCAAATTCATTTTTAGAATACTACTAAAAAGTAGTTGATCATGTTTTGTTTTATCAGAATTAATTATTTTTCATTTCACCTAATAATATCACGGAAGCTTTACTTGTACGCCTCTGTGTGTGTGTGTGTGTGTGTGTGTTTACATCTACCTATATGTGGCATTTCATCTCATCAATGTTCATGTTACCATCTCTACATAGCAAGTGCCGTATCACGTTTGCCATTTTTCTTCTCTGCTTTGCTTTGCTGGAGTCACCATATAGCATAACATTTCATTACAAGTTTAGTTGACTCTAAGCATGATTTCAGTGATTTATAATTACAATACTCATTAGTGTTATGCTTAACTGCTCAATGTAAAATTCAAGGTAGTACTACGATCAATTTTTTAAGATACTGTTTGAAAAGAGATTTACTGGGGTGAAATTATGAGAAAATTCACCATATAATTTTTTCTTATAACATATAGCCCTCTACAGATTATAGGTGATTATGCATACTTTATTTGTAATAGGAAGTGAAACAAAGAGTTCAACATACACCTGACACTCACATTTTGGCCAGTTCCCCCCACCCCAGTAGAGATATGCACTGAGGGGCTGAATCTGGAGAGTGGCTACCTTTAGGCTACCATATAGAGCGCGGTTAATTTTGAAATAAAGCCTATTTATCGTAATAACTAATAATCTAACAACTAGATAAAATCCTAGCTATCATCAGAAATATACAAATTGGCAATAAACCAGAGGGAGCTATTACATATTTAAGATGGATAAACAGCAAACGAGGAGGAAACTAACATAAAAGAATTTAACACACAAAGACAATTTGTTCACTCCACTTGAGTTTCAAAATGAAAAGAGGTCAGGAAATGAGAGGAGGAGGCTATACCTTATTTTTGAGAGCAAATCAATTTTTGCCAAATCTCATTCAGAATATGTCTGAGATTGGAATCAAAACATTTTATCCTATGTAACATAAAAAAAAAAAAAAAACTAACAGCATACAAATCTGCCAAACTGGTTTTGGGTGAAAGGTAAGGTATGTCATCTAGACAAATGTAACTTACTTTAATTTTCTTGGTGAATGTATTCTCGATTGTTGGATCATAGCTGTCAACAAACTGGCCATCCACAAACTGGATACACAAGGATGACTTCCCTAAGGACAAATAAAATATAAATAACATTACATATATATACTGTACATAAACTGTATAAGCAAAATATCCTCACACATGCTTAATTCCCATTCACTGACATAATATACTATTAAACAATGTCACACTGAATAACCATGAATTTACTTTACAAATAATACAGCCATCTACTATTTTAAAGACTACATTATGTACTGGTATTCAGAACATCTGAATATGATATTTTTACCAAATAAAATTTTGCATATACTTATCAAGTAATTATATAGCTATCATTTAATTTATTCACAGCAGTTTTAGATTCAAATGTCGCAGTAGCGATACCGATACTGTGTAGGTGACACCAGTCTTGAACCCTAGTAAGCGGGTTAGGAACGACTCAGCAGACAATGCACATTCCGTTTATGCTTATGTCCATCACAGGGGAAGAGGGAGGGCTCTGATCATGTAATTACTTGTTAAGTATATACAAAATCTTATTTTATTATAAAAATGAAGTTTTTATTGTAAAACTAATATTGTAATACCTACCTGAACACCTGAACTAGCCCTGGTCACTTACCAGCCCAGAACCTTCATTTATTAAAAATTTACCAAATCTCTTTGGTTAAAAATAAACGATCAGTGTTGCCAATCTCCTGGCAAACACCCTCGTTACCTAGGTTAACAGCCCACCGCTAGTAGCCCTGCCTCACGGGCCGGTCACACCTGCCCTCTCACGTCAATCATAACTCAATAACTCTGTATGAGAGGGGAGGAGGGTGGGAATCATTCAGGTGTTCAGGTAGGTATTACAATATTAGTTTTTTACGATAAAAACTTCATATTGCAATACACCCCCTGAACACCTGAACTAGACCCGATTAACAACATTAATTTGGAGGTGGGGAATCAAATCTGCCCGCCCTCCCACTGTACCAGTTGTCATTAATATAATTGAGTACGCGAGTCAGTCTCAAGTTCATTTGTCACTCGTCCAAGCTAATCTCCCATGTGTGCCTTCTAGGCCTCCCATATGTGGAGGGAAAAACTCCCTGCACCTCACCCTAAGGTCAAAACTCATTGAGTGCGGGAGGGATACAAACCTGTTTCCTCTCAGCTGGCTTTGTGCCTCACCTGAGTAGAGGAAAAAACTGAAGACCTCCCATGTGGCTCTCGGCCTCTCATGTATGGAGGGAATCTGAAGACCTCCCATGTGGCTCTCGGCCCTCTCATGTATGGAGGGAATCTGAAAGACCTCCCATGTGGCTCTCGGCCTCTCATGTATGGAGGGAAAACTGAAGACCTCCCATGTGGCCTTAGGCCTCTCATGTACGGAGGAGACAACCATGTCCATCGGTGCGTCTGCGACGGTGTCGTCGATCGTAGTGATGTCCTCTCTTGTAGTGTTGTATCTGCCTGTCTGTACTCTGCCTGGTTGGCACTTGAAAAGAATTCCCTCAGATAGACTTAGACATGTTCTTTCCTATCTGTCCTAATACTTAAAATCCTCTTGTGATATATCATATCAATGAATACCTTATACATATTCCTAATAGTCGCTCCCGGCTACTCTAATACTAACTCAGACAGCAAGATTGTTGGGTTTAAAATAGAATTTAGGCCAAAGGCCGAGTATTGGGACCTATGAGGTCAGTCAGCGCTGAAGGGAATTGACAAAGTTTGAAAAGGTGTGAAAGGAAGAAAAAAACCTCTGTTGCACAATGAGTCCAGTGTTAGGATAGCGTTGGAGAAAGGATGAGAGAAATATGGAAGATATGAAATCAGAAAAGTAAGGAGAGAAGAGAGAGAGAAAAACACAATCGTCTAGGATAGAGAGATATAAAATCAGAGAGAGAGAGAGAGAGAGAGAGAGAGAAGAGAGAGAGAGAGAGAGAGAGAGAGAGCGAGAGAGAGAGAGAGAGAGAGAGAGAGAGAGAGAGAGAGAAATTACGATCGTCTAACATCTCCACCTCTGTAAATTGCACCCTCCTCTAAGTTAAAAGGGTATTATCTTAACGATAATATACTCGTATAACTCCGTACAGCTATGAACAACCGAACGAGAACTTGTTGCTAATGCGATCGACTCCTATAACAACATCACTTATTGTATTGATCAGCGTGTGACAGTAATCGAATCCGATAGCAACTCCGTTATTGTATTCATCCGAGTGCGACGGTAATTACTGTATTCATGTTATAAATGCAGCTGAAGCTAATAAGGCAAAGTTACGTGCATCAGCAACCCTGGACAGAAGTCCCGAGCTTTTGTATGAATTCCAACGCAGCGTGGTAAAAGAAACTAATAGCATGAAAGAGCTCATTACTGTTGTTTTCACACAGACAAAGGATTAATAACGTATATAAAGTGTAAGGTTCGTAATACCTATGAAAACGAGTGAAAAACGAACGGAATCCTAAATTTAACGCCATCTAACCCGAGGGAAAAACTAGCTTCCAATGAGATGTATCAGTCAAATTTTGGTCTTAAATTACATCGTAAGACGAACAGAATGACTTCGTTCCATAAGTTAAGTATCCAGATATTCATTAATATGCTAACTAAGGACAAAAACAAAAAACATTAGCCAAGACCAAGTGATATGGTTGAATCTGGAGCCAAGGAAAAAAAAAAAGAAAAAAAATAGACTAGCCGGCATCCTGGTCTGTCAAACCACACCTCCTTACAATAGTGCTGTTTGACGACAAGCTAGTGTAATTGTAATTTAATTGAAAAGTAATAAAATAATATTTAAAGGTAATTAAATTAACTTTATTAGGCCTAATATTAATTTCAGTTGTCATTGTAATTTGATAATAACGACTGGCAATAATTTGTAACTGTAATGACATAGCGCAATGTAAATTACTGACGGCAATAGTCTGTTAAACGTATGAAGACGTCATACATACAAATTCCTTATATCTGACATCTGATTATATGCCCTCAAGATAGATACCTCATTGACTATGTTAATGTCAACATAGTTTAACACACGTCTCCTTCAAGACGTTTGTACAAACTTGGCATAAGTGAGAGTGTTGTTACGTTAGTCATTTTAGGCAATCAGGAGAGAATGAGATGGATACGGCGACGCAAAACCCGTATTCGTCATCCGCTGATTCCAGCGTGAATGACTGCCGAGTTAGTATTTTATACTACGGCTAATATGATGATACACATAATACAATTATAATGCTTTAGTCCGGACAGAATCCGATCTTCATTCTGTTCGATTACATTCATATTAATTATCCTCAGATCGGATTCCGTTCGTTCGTTTTCAATTAACCTGTACTGAATTATCCGAAGTCAAGAATGCCTTGAGCCTACAGCGTTAGCCAATATAAAAATAAACTACCGATATGTGTAGCGAATACTTTAGGTTAGGCTAGGCTACGAATATGCATACGATATATATCATCGTGAACACTAGGCTAACCGTAGTTAATTTTATTTCGATTTCTCTCCATACTGAATATCGTAAGTCAATATGCATTGAACGGAGAAATTAGTTGATATTAACAATTATCGTATCATATACGTAGAGGAAAGTAACCTTAAAGACGAAGGAGCATATCTGAAAGACCAACCATGGCCTAAAAGCTTCTGATGCAAGGAACTCGAAGCAGGAAAAAGCCTAAAGATGCTCTAAGGACACTGTGCCTCTAAAAACTACTACTTTTAATAGAAAATGACGACCGAAGAAGCCTGCACTTCTCTTCCTAAACTAAACACTATGTAGCCTATTATCCCTACTCGTCTATATCTAACCTAAGTTTTTTATCATCCTGAGAACTTACACATCGAGGGAAGGGAATCTGCTGCCAAACACTGCCTGCTCCGCGCCAGGGGGGACGGCGGATCCTGCCCTGTGGGCTTGCGGATCCCCATAACCCCCAGCACCGGTTAGGCTGATTCTGGAACATGCATGGAGCTGGAAAAGAACGATTAGTAATTTCAGTATCCTATTGCTCGATCTATCCTCACATAATCTTTACATAAAATCGGTAACAGAGATGTCATACTCGATGTCAGCCTACTCTCAAGTCTCTTAAAGAGCACTGTCTCTAAGTCTTTATCTTGATCTACGTTAGTCTCTTCCTGCCTACACTTACTTCTTAATACGAGACCTTTCTATGTTTGAGATACCCTAACATCTGGTCCAAAGACCACTCCTGACATTCCAAACATCTGGTCTTTAAATTATATTGAACAGGCCTACAATTTACGCATAAGGAATGACTATCGTGTCATTGGGTACTCATCCTTTTCTTGCATTGTTGGCAAAGACGATACGTTGTTGAACTTCCGCTCGTCGTTTTCTGTGATGTCGTGGCCGAGGATGCAGTAGTCGTTGTCGTAGCCTGTGTTGTTTCTTCCTTTGCAGAATCAATGTCTAATGACAAGGTATTAAGAGCAATCCAACCGTAATCCAAAGGGATGCGTAATTCGTCACCAAAATCAATCAAATCAAAGGTGCAAATGAAGGCCGGGCAAGACCAAAAAGGAGTTCGCTGTGGATACATCTGTACTCCACCGGCGAACGATAGTGATTGACGTGAGAGGGCAGGTGTGACCGGCCCGTGAGGCAGGGCTACTAGCGGTGGGCTGGTAACTAGGTAACGAGGGTGTTTGCCAGGAGATTGGCAACACTGATCGTTTATTTTTAACCAAAGATTTGGTAAATTTTTAATAAATGATGGTTCGGGCTGGTAAGTGACCAGGGCTAGTTCAGTTGTTCAGGGGGTGTATTGCAATATGAAGTTTTTTATTGTAAAACTAATATTGTAATACCTACCTGAACACCTGAACTAGCCCTGGTCACCTACCAGCCCGAACCATCATTTATTAAAAATTAAACAATCTTTGGTTAAAATAAACGATCAGTGTTGCCAATCTCCTGGCAAACACCCTCGTTACCTAGTTAACAGCCCACCGCTAGTAGCCCTGCCTCACGGGCCGGTCACACCTGCCCTCTCACGTCATCATAAACTCATAACTCTGTATGAGAGGGGAGGAGGTGGAATCATTCAGGTGTTCAGGTAGGTATTACAATATTAGTTTTACAATAAAAAACTTCATATTGCAATACACCCCTCACCTGAACTGAACTAGCCCGATTAACATATTTAATTTGGAGGTGGGGAATCAAATCTGCCCGGCCCTCCACTGTACTAGTTGTCAGTCATATAATTGAGTACGCGAGTCAGTCTCAAGTTCATTTGTCCACTCGTCCAAGCTATCTCCCATGTGTGGCCTTCTAGGCCTCCCATATGTGGAGGGAAAAACTCCCTGCACCTCTACCCTAAGGTCAAAACTCATTGAGTGCGGGAGGGATACAAACCTGTTTCCTCTCAGCTGGCTATGTGCCTCACCTGAGTAGAGGAAAACAACTGAGACCTCCCATGTATGGAGGGAATCTGAGACCTCTGTGGCTTCACCTCCCATGTGGAGGGAAACTGAAGACCTCGTGGCCTTAGGCCTCTCATGTATGGAGGGAAACGAGACCTCCCATGTGGCCTTAGCCTCTCTGTACGGGAGGAGACCAACCATGTCCATCGGTGCGTCTGCGACGGTGTCGTCGATCGTAGAGATGTCCTCTTGTAGTGTTGTACCTGCCTGTCTGTACTCTGCTGGCTGGTTTGGCACTTGAAAGAATACCCTCAGATAGACCTAGACATGTTCTTTCCTATCTGTCCTAATACTTAAAATCCTCTTGTGATATATCATATCATGAATACCTTATACATATTCCTAATAGTCCGCTCCTACTCTAATACTAACTCAGACAGCAAGATTGTTGGGTTTAAAATAGAATTTAGGCCAAAGGCCGAGTATTGGGACCTATGAGGTCAGTCAGCGCTGAAGGGAAATTGACAAAGTTTGAAAAAGGTGTGAAAGGAAGAAAAACCTCTGTTGCACAATGAGTCCAGTGTTAGGAGAGCGTGGAAAATAGGATGAGAGAATATGGAGAGAATATGAAATCAGAAAAGTAAGAGAGAGAGAGAGAGAGAGAGAGAGAGAGAGAGAGAGAGAGAGAGAGAGAGAGAGAGAGAGAGAGAGAAACACAATCGTTAAGGATAAAGAGAGAATATAAAATCAGGGAAAAGAGAGAGAGATATAATCAGGGAAAAGAGAGAGAGAGAGAGAGAGAGAGAGAGAGAGAGAGAGAGAGAGAGAGAGAGATAGATTACGATCGTCTAATATCTCCACCTCCGCAAATTGCAGCAAGTAAAAGGGTATTATCTTAACGATAATACTCGTATAACTCCGTACAGCTATGAACAACCGAACGAGAAACTTGTTGCTAATGCGATCGACTCCTATAACAACATCAATTTATATTGAATTGATCAGCGTTGTGGGTTGTGGACAGTAATCGAATCCGATAGCAACATCCGTTATTGTATTCATCCGCGTGCGACGGTAATTACTGTATTCATGTTATAAATGCAGCTGAAGCTAATAAGGCAAAATTACGTGCATCAGCAACCTGGACAGAAGTCCCGAGCTTTTGTATGAATTCCAACGCAGCCGTGGTAAAAGAAACTAATAGCATGAAAGAGCTCATTACTGTTGTTTTCACACAGACAAAAGGATTAATAACGTATATAAAGTGTAAGGTTCGTAATACCTATGAAAACGAGTGAAAAACGAACGGAATCCTAAATTTAACGCCATCTAACCCGAGGGAAAAACTAGCTTCCAATGAGACGTATCAGTCAAATTTTGGTCTTAAATTACATCGTAAGACGAACAGTATGACATCGTTCCATAAGTTAAGTATCCAGATATTCATTAATATGCTAACTAAGGACAAAAACATTAGCCAAGACCAAGTGATATGGTTGAATCTGAAGCCAAGGAGAAAAAAAAATAGACTAGCCGGCATCCTTGTCTGTCTAAAACCACACCTCCTTACAATAGTGCTGTTTGACGACAAGCTAGTGTAATTGTAATTTAATTGAAAAGTAATAAAATAATATTTAAAGGTAATTAAATTAACTTTATTAGGCCTAATATTAATTTCAGTTGTCATTGTAATTTGATAATACGACTGGTATAATAATTTGTAACTGTAATTGACATAAGCGCAATGTAAATACTGACATACAAATTCCTTATATCTGACATCTGATTATATGCCCCAAGATAGATACCTCATTGACTATGTTAAATGTCAACATAGTTGAACATGTCTCCTTTAAGAAGTTTTGTACAAACTTGGCATAAGTGAGAGTGTTGTTACGTTAGTCATTTTAGGCAATCAGGAGAGAATGAGATGGATATGGCGACGCAAACCCGTATTCGTCATCCGCTGATTCCGGCGTGAATGACTGCCGAGTTTAGTGTTTATACTACGCTAATATGATGATACACAATACAATTATAATGCTTTAGTCGGACAGAATCCGATCTTCATTCTGTTCGATTACATTCATATTAATTATCCTCAGATCGGATTCTCGTTCGTTTTCAATTACACCTGTATTGAATTATCCGAAAGTCAAAGAATGCCCTTGAGCCTACAGCGTTAGCCATATAAAATAACTACCGATATGTTGTACAGCGACTACTTTAGGTTAGGCTAGGCTACTGAATATGCATACGATATATCATCGTGAAACACTAGGCTAACCGTAGTTAATTTTATTCGATTTCTCTTCATACTGAATATCGTAAGTCAATATGCATTGAACGGAGAAATAGTTGATATTAACAATTATCGTATCGTATACGTAGAGGAAAGTAACCTTAAAGACGAAGGAGCATATCTGAAAGACCAACCCTGGCCTAAAAGCTTCTGATGCAAGGAACTCGAAGCAGGAAAAAAAAAGCCTAAAGATGCTCTAAGGGACACTGTGCCTCTAAAAACTACTACTTTTAATACTAGAAAACCGACCCGAAGAAGCCTGCACTTCTCTTCCTAAACTAAACACTATGTAGCCTATTATCCCTACTCGTCTATATCTGACCTAAGTTTTTATCATCCTGAGAACTTACACATCGAAGGGGAAGGGAATCTGCTGCCAACACTGCTGCTCCGCGCCAGGGGGGGGACAGCGGATCCTGCCCTGTGGGCTTGCGGATCCCCATAACCCCCAGCACCGGTTAGGGCTGATTCTGGAACAGGCAGGGGAGCTGGAAAAGAACGATTAGTAATTTCAGTATCCCTATTGCTCGATCTATCCTCACATAATCTTGACATAAAAATCGGTAACAGAGATGTCATACTCGATGTCAGCCTACTCTCAAGTCTCTTAAAGGAGCACTGTCTCTAAGTCTTTATCTTGATCTACGTTAGTCTCTTCCTGCCTACCACTTACTTCTTAATACGAGACCTTTCCTAGTTTTGAGATACCCCTAACATCTGGTCCAAAGACCACTCCTGACATTCCAAACATCTGGTCTTTACATTATATTGAACAGGCCTACAATTGCGCATAAGGAATGACTATCGTGTCATAGGGTACTCATCCTTTTCTTGCATTGTTGGCAAAGACGATACGTTGTTGAACTTCCGCTCGTCGTTTTCTGTGATGTCGTGGCCGAGGATGCAGTAGTCGTTGTCGTAGCCTGTGTTGTTTCTTCCTTTGCAGAATCAATGTCTAATGACAAGGTATTAAGAGCAATCCAACCGTAATCCAAAGGGATGCGTAATTCGTCACCAAAATCAATCAAATCAAAGGTGCAAATGAAGGCCGGGCAAGACCAAAAAGGAGTTCGCTGTGGATACATCTGTACTCCACCGCGAACGATAAGTGATTGACGTGAGAGGGCAGGTGTGACCGGCCCGTGAGGCAGGGCTACTAGCGGTGGGCTGGTAACTAGGTAACGAGGGTGTTTGCCAGGAGATTGGCAACACTGATCGTTTATTTTAACCAAAGATTTGGTAAATTTTTAATAAATGATGGTTCGGGCTGGTAAGTGACCAGGGCTAGTTCAGGTGTTCAGGGGGTGTATTGCAATACATAATTTTTACAAGTAACTTACCAAGCAATTACATAGTTGATTCCCACATCGATAGGAGGTGGGACATATGGACATATTCTACTCTAAAGCATTAAGTCATGTAATGAATTAGAAACAGAAAAGCTGCTAAGACTGAAACAATGCTTGTCGTTCCTTGTTAGTCAAACAAGCTTGCAGTGGAAATTGCCTCAGGTTGGTGGTCAACTACCAGTAGGCCGAATGTCGAATGGACCTAAGATATATAGCACTTGAAAACGAATAGGGTTGAGGCTGTTCAAACATCTTTAGTTTTCTCTAAAAAGAGGCAAATGTTTCTCCTAATTCTGAGTTTCTAAGAAGATAAAGTCATTAAGGTAAAGGACAAGATGTTCTAATCAGAGGACGAGACGAGTACTTGTCATAACACCCTGGGTTATAACTGGTCTGGGGTTCTGGTTTTCTGGAACATACCAGACCATCCAGCCAAAACAACATAGTTCCTGGACTGCTTTCAAACCTGAATATTGAAACAGAACAGAACATCTATTCTTCATAGAGCAAGTGAGCACTATTGGGTGCTCAGAGCAAGCGCTATTGTCATTGCAAAAGTTGGTGTCAGGTTATTGTTGACACCAGGAAGGCAGGGTGCGAGACTAGCTATGAGCTCGGGTGAAGTCTGGTGGCCCCAGAAAACACAGATGTCCTTAAAACTCTTCAGGGACAAAATGGTATCCAGGTCTTGGGCCAGTCCCTGACCTTGACTAAAACCTTCGGGAAGACGAGTAAATTATCTTTCCTTGTTTGTGCATGGCATGGACTTCTGAAGGAAAAACAGATAGGGATGCAATGAAATAGGTCTCTTGCTTACATGAGTTATGCACAGTTCAATACTACCTCATAACAGTGTAATTGCAAAAGGGACATGGATGGCCTGAGAAACTAGCTTCGGAAAGTTGATCCCCAGGGCTGCAAAACGAGAGAAGATATACTTACATAACTTGCAATGTTCTCTGTAATAGTAGATAAGGAAAGACCTCCCAATTGATAATCCTCCATACAGTAAGGAGTCTGTCTGGTGAAAATCAGTCAACTTCAGTAGATCTCTTGAGGTGAGGTGGTCTGAGAAGACATGGTGGAGGAAGATCCTGCAGAATCCAACCACAACCGAGTAGGTACAAGAACCATGAAACAGGGCAAAACAGGGCTAATCTGAACACTGTAAAGTTCCTACTTCATCGTGATGAAGGGCGTGAGGAGAGGAGGTTCAACGGATCAGACCACAGCAAAGAATCAGAAGTACATCCTATAGGGACTGTATAGCTACCAAAGGAGGAAGCCGTAAATTCCTTGAAGGGGCAAACAAACCCATGACAGGTTCATCCCATAGACTCCACAGATCCCAGCAGACAGGGAATCGAACGTCCCCTCCTCTCCTGACGTCATAGTACGTCAGATAAGACACGAAGATAAGACTCGAGTTCTATGCGCTGATTGAGGGAAAAGAAGGCTTGATTGATCAGTCCCCCCAAAACAGTACTAAGATAAACGAATATATGGGGGTAGACCCTTCCTTACATGAAACACTAGAGCTGTGGTCCTGTCTGAAAGGTTACCACAGTCTACAAGTTCACTAAGGTCAAAAGGTATAAGGGCTATGTGAAGAAACATTCAATAAAATGAGAAGGGAGAGTCCGTCTTTTCCAGGATTCTCCCGGAAAAATACCCAGTCCCCAGTGGATGAGTCAGGCTCAGTACAAGTCACATCCTACTCAGGAGGCCTGAGATCCGTGGATGGGCAAGACCTCTCAAAGCTCCTCATTAGCATACATATTTCTAAGGATGAAGAAATATCTACACCTCTCAGTTTCAGGACTAGACCTACTGCAGACCTATAGCCTTTAACTGCATATAAAGTGGGGAGCTTCTCCTGGCAAAGAAAGACTAGTAAGTCAGCGACCTGCTGAAGAGTAGCTCTGACAGGAGACCAACCCTCAGAAGACAGCCCACTTTCCCTGGTATAGAGGACTGTCTGAGTTATCCTGCCATCCTCTGTTTGCTGCTCAGCAGAGCCTCTTGCTCGCAAGAGATGGTGGATAACCTCCAGACGTGAAGACAAAGGCACTGCCCTGTGCCCTGTCATGTGGTACCACTCTGTGTGGGGTT
This sequence comes from Macrobrachium nipponense, assembly GCF_015104395.2. Lineage (NCBI taxonomy): Eukaryota > Metazoa > Arthropoda > Malacostraca > Decapoda > Palaemonidae > Macrobrachium > Macrobrachium nipponense. The sequence continues at coordinate 16,370,204 of NC_061094.1, read as the reverse complement.
GACATAGAAGGTTGTACCAAGGAGAAATCTCTTTCAGTGCCTCGAAGGAAAAAGCTAGCAGATCAGGATACTAAACATCCTGAGATCATTAGGGAGCCACCAGAATCATCTGAAGATTTGGGGTGATCGCTGATCACCTTGCGAATCAGGCAAAACGGGGGAAAGGTGTACACGTTGAGGTTGTCCATCGGATGTTGGAACTTGTCCTCTGCAGCAGCCCACTACGGAACAAAATATCTGCAACTTTGTTGTACAGGGTGGCAAACAATTCTGTGTACAACTGGACGCCCCCATAGGTCGAACATCCTTTCTGCCAAGTCTGTGTGAAAGGACAACTCTGTTCCTATCACAAGATTTTGGCAACTGAGCTTGTCTGCCACTACATTCCTCTTGCCTGGAACGTACCTGGCAGACAGCTCTACCAAGTGAGCTACTGCCCACTTGTGCACCTGCACTGCCAACTGATGGAACGGGAGGGATAAAGACCCCCCCCTCTCGTTGTTTGTTTGTGTTTGCTCTTGTTTGTTTGTTTGTATGGTGCTTTTACGTTGCATGGAACCAGTGGTTATTCAGCAATGGGACCAACGGCTTTACATGACTTCCGAACCACGTCGACAGTGAACTTCTATCACCAGAAATACACATCTCTCACTCCTCAATGGAATGGCCAAATCGAACCAGCGACCACCGAGGTGTGACGCTAATACCATACCAACCACACTGCTGAGGCGCTCCCCTTCTTGTTGACATATGACACCACTGTGATGTTGTCGCTCATCAACAACAGTGTCCCATCACTCGATCCTGGAATTCTTGGAGAGCTAGGAAAGCCACCTTGAGTTTCAGGATATTGGTGTGAAGGTTCTTGTTGTCATGGTTTCACACTCCTGCATTCAGCAACTCCCCAAGCACTCAGCCGATGCATCTGAGAACAGATGCATTTCCAGATAGGATTATGCAACTCTACTCCTAATAAGAGGTTCCTGTTGTCTAGCCACCCTCCTTCAGTCTCCACTGGTGAGACTGAAGGTGAAGCCGCCCATAAGGGATGAGCTTCTCTAGAGACAACAGGTGACTGATCACGACTTGCCATTGCCGAGCTGGCTCCTGGCGAGACAGGAACAGCTGAGCTGCCTTCCTAAACTTGCTCATACACTAGTCTGTGAGGAAGATTGCTGCTACCATATCGATCAGCAAGTCCAAATACTTTGTCCTCTGTTTGGGGATGAGATCTGACTCCTCGAAATTTATCACAATACCTAGATTGTGGTAAAAATTGAGAAGACGATCCCAGTCCTATAGCAACTGCAAGCAAGAGCTCACCAGGACAAGGCAATCATTGGATTGCACTTCTTGCTTCGGTGCAAGATCCTTAGTTCACCCAGGGATGTAAGTCTGGTGATGAACAGGAAGGTTGGTGAATGGTGGCCGAGACTTGAAGGGGCGTAGATATCCCTCCTGAAGGATATCCACTACCCAAATCACGGCTCCGTATCACTGCCATTTTGCTCAATGGCTTGATAGGCAACCCCCACCAGTGGCAACAGTTGTAGGAGAACACCGCCCCTAGTGTTTCCCCTTCCTCTTTCCCTTGCCTCCCTTCTCCAAAGGGAAGGAGGACTGAAGGGGGAGCAACTGCGCTCCTCTCAATGCAAAAAAAAAAAAGGCCGGGTGCTTCCTCAGGTCCCCTTCCTAGTCTGGGACTTCTTATGTGCCAAAGAAGAGCTAGCTTGACTGAGATCTAGCTGCAGTACAATGAGAAGACCTTAGTAGGAGAGAGAGAGGCAGAACTCAGCAAGGACCAAAGTCGACTCCGAACCAACGGACTTGGTGATCTTATTCAGGAATGTTCAGCCAAAAGTTAGCAGGCTGGCAAAGTCTCCTGAAGGCCAAATCCTCCCTGGGGATGATAACCATTGAGGAAGCAGCGACCTTGGATACTGTGAATGACCACAGACCCAGCCAGGACACATCCTCAAGTGCTACCATATTGGAAGGCTCCAGGCTCACTGCAAAAGTGAGAGGGCCTCCACAGTAAGGTATTGCAGCGTAAGACTGGGACCTAGGCGTACTAAGTCCGGTTCAACCTGTTTCGTCAACAATGATCCCTCTGAGGGTGTGTAGTAACACTTCTGACAAGGAAGAGGAGGGGGAAGAAGCTTATCTAATCGGTTTGCTTTGAGTGAAATATCTTGCCCAGAGACAAGATTATTCACCTTCAGCAAGCAAGGACCAAGGCAGCCCTCTCAAAACCTTGGGGTCCTTTTTCGGACTCCAAAAGGATTACAGACAAGAGGTGGGGTCCTGTTGACAAACCATGGTCCCTTCTCCAAGGTAAATGTGCTGTTGCACCAGCCCAATGACTTCTGCAAAAGTCCTCTCTGTCTCAAGGGTGTTCACAAATCTGTGGTCACTGGTGTGGATGTCACCTCTACTGCCGCATGCATCACAGGCATGCTAGAGAAGTGTGACACTAGGCCTTGCAATGAGGGGGTGCCAGGGAGGCCTAGTGTCAACCAAGCCTGCTGCAAATCCCCAGACTGGAGGAAAAAATATCCCTCTCAGAGAAAACAAAGAGCCCCCTGGAGAGAGGTTGTCCTGGGCACCAGCTGCCTCCCCCTTCTTTGCTCAATGAGTCAGATGAAGAGGCAGAAGGAGAGATCTCCTCCAAAGGGGAAACAGCAAGAGGAAGCTTGCTGGGAGGAAAAAAGGATGAAGAAGGATCAGCCACTACGGGCATCGTCGGGGCATGTTACCCTCAGAAAAAACCAATACCAGGTTTGCCCACGGGTTTGCCGTCTGGTGGCCGAGGTTGGAAATAACCATACCTCCAGACTGGCACAGCCTCCCAAAGGCAGAGTCGTCTCCAAGAAAGATAGCCCCTGAAGAGGCAGCAACCCTAGATACTGTGAAGGACCATAGATCTTGCCAGGAGACGGCCTGGAAAGCTGCCATGGAAGAGAGTATCTCTTGCAATAGGAAGCAGCGAAGGTGGAAGCTACTTCCACCTTCGCTGCTTCCTATTGCAAGAGATACTCTCTGCAGTAAGGTGCTGCACGAAGACATGGACCTAGGTGAACTAAGTCCGGGTCAACCTGTTTGGTCGGTAATGACCTCTCTGAGGGAGTGTAGTAGTGTCTCTGGCAAGGCAGAGGAGGGGGAAGGATCTTGTCTGAGACTGAAGTGAATTACTGTCCTGAGACAAGATCATTTACTTGGTCAAGTACTCCTTCAGCAAGATAAAGACCCAAGCACCCCTGTCAAAACCTTGGATTCCTTTTTGGGACCTCAGAAGGATTTGAGGCGTGAAGGACAGTCCACAATGAGGCTGTGGTCCCTTACTGGAGATCGTTGTACTGACGAATCAGCACAACAATCTTCCAAAAAGTGCTCAGGGGTGCCAACAAACCCTAGGCAAAGGATCCTCAAGTTCTTTCAGGGTATGGTCCTTCCAAATTACTCTCCCTGCAGGAGGGAGAACCTCACCAGACCCCCTAGATCCATCCTAAACAGCTTGGGCGTACGTCTGGTGCGATCTTAAGAACGAACCAGGAACATGGGCCCTTGATGTTGAACTCTGGGGAGAGCCCTCTGTAGAGTTCCTCCTATTTGTCTCTCCCCCTACCAGTAAATCCCCTGGACATAGAGGGAACAGGAGAGGAGGATCGCATGCTCTTACTCACCCTGCTGGCAGAACCAAGAATGAAGGGCAAATCACGTGCGATCATAAAACCATGGTGACAGCAACAAGTTTAGGGGAGCGTTTTTGCCTCAGCAAGACATTTCCCTCATGAGAGCAAAGAAGTTCTCGCTCGGCAGATAGAACACTCGCTTCCACCAAACCGGTTTGTTCACGCAAACGCAAGCGAGGGTTGGGTGGAGTCAAGTGAGCCATCGGTTGACAAGAATGTGCACTGCCCTCATGAAACATCCCAGTCTTCCTCGAGGCCGAAACCTTGGGCGAAGAACACTGCACAGGGGACCTCTTATTCTCTCCAGATGGTCTGTCTCAAGACATACACATCCTTCCTGGAACCTGGGACAGTACTACTTAGGCTTAGTGCTGACAGGCAAGGAAGAGTCACCTGCATGACTCGCACACTTCTGCTGTGCGCCAGAATCGGGACGGTGAGATGTCTCTCCGCCACAGATTTTGGATGTACTCGCCTTCTAAGAGGTTCGTACACTTGGTGTCTCGCAAACGACCCCCAACACAGCACTAGTTCTAGAGGCAGAACCCCTAGATCCAGTGGCAGGAGCGCAAACCGAAGTCTGCATTCCTGTGGCTCCCAAAACACTAGATCCAGAGGTAAGCGTAACAGTTCCCAATCCCCAAGGGTTAGATGAGAGGGCAGGAGACCCAACTGCTTCCTCTATGGAAGGAGGCAGACCCTTCAAAGTTCCATGGCGGGGCTTTTCAGGGGCGGAGAGGCTACCTTCTCCTTAGACCATGAAGTCTTAGAAGAAGAACGGAGGAGGCGGCAGAAGACAACAAAGATGAAGACGACAAGGAAAACGACACCTTTCTTCTACGACTTCTTCACCGTTTCCTCAAATTTTAGGCATACATGCCAAGAATTGGGGCAACTAAGGCCATTCAGCGCCAAAACAGAAATTGACAGTGAAAGGTTTGAAAGGTGTAACAGAAGGAAAACCTCGCAGTTGCACTATGAATCAACTGTTAGGAGAGGATGGAAAGTAAGATGGAAGAAACAGCACATGAAGAGGTGCAGTAAAAGGAATGAAAGCAGTTGCAGCTTGGGGCCGAAGGGACGCTACAAAGAACCTCAAGCAATGCCTACATTGCACAGCATGAGGTGCACTGACAGCAGTACCTCCCTACAGGGTGACTGGGTAGGAGCACGCAACAATCCATGAGCTAGAGCAGAGGTCGTCATTGGGGCCCTTACACAGGGCGGAGTACATTCAGGCACTACCATGGCTGGTAGAACAGCAATGCCCATTACCACCTGAGTCACATTGGTGGGGTGATGGGCAAATACCATTGTGGATGATATGGCAAACAGGTGATTACCGAAGTTGTATTGGAGGTAACCACAGAAAGGGTGACACCAAACCATGTTCTAAAGGGGGCCAAAAGTCAGGTTGGGGGAAGATCCCCCTTGCTCCGAAGGAGATACTTCCCCTTCAGAGCAAGAGGAGGCCCTCAAAGAAGTGTTGTCCTGACCACCTGCCAACACACCTCCCCCCCTTTTCTTCTTCCTAGGCCAAGTCGGAAAAAGATGAAGACAAGATTCCCCCACAAAGGAGAAACAGAAAGCACAGGAAGCTTGCTGGGAGAGAGAAATGACAACCAAGGGCGTCGTCGGGGGGTAGTAACCCCTAGACGAAGCCTTGGAAGCCTTCCTTCATTAGTGCTTCCTATCAAACCATACCCACTGCTCAAGAGTCCAGGAACAACACTCCACACATGTATCATCCCTGGAACACTAACCCTCGGCAATGCGTGCAAAGGAAATGAGGGTCCACCTCTATAAAAGATCTGAAGTTCCCACATTTCTGTCTGCCCGCCAACTCCTGGACAACCTCGCTGCGAGAAAGCTGCTTTCTTTGGCTTTACTGGTTTGTGAGTTTCCATTCTAATAATAGGCAACACAGACAATCACAAGCATATACCAACAACTGAAAATAAAAGACTGATCCCACTGTGAAATAGAAGATAAAAACGGCGAAACAGGCAGGCAGAGAGTATTATAATAAATGAATTTGGCATAAAATTAATTAAAGTTTGCCTCTGAACATTTTTGGGGGGAATTCACCATATCTGAAAGATGAATGCATATGTAATCACATCCACAAAAAATTTCTAACGTGGGTTTTTGTTGTTTTTACGTTTGAACTTCGGACACTGTTTGTGCTCTGATGTGTTTGTTTTTCTTTAGAATCGCATTGTGATTCTGATGAGTTTTTTCCCCCCCCTAAAATTGCAGTGTGGTTAGTGATGTCATATGTCTAGGAGTCTGTGACCAGGGGAAAATCTTACAGGTGTCAGACATTTTCTCTTGTTATATTTTGGTCCAAGTATTTCATGGAGTGAAGATATGTCCAACTTAGGTTCTTCCTGTAATTTTGATTATTTTTGGTTAACTCACAATTTTTATGAAAATGAATCAAAATACATTGATTTTTTAAGGCAACATCGAGTGTTACCTGCAACGGTGGAATGTTTAAAGTGTAATAAGCAATGTTAGAGAGGGAATAATTTCTGATGATGATGATGGTGACAGTGATGCTACTGTAAGGGAGCCATAAGGATCTTGTTCTAGATAGTATAAGCCACAGGATTTTTATTCAAGTGTTTTGTCCCTGCAATAATATAATTCCTATAAATTCTTTGCTGACCCTACCATTTGTTTGTATACTTCCTGCTGTCAATTTGAAAGAAAAATGTATTTTTACCAAATTGGCAACGATGCCTTGCTATTCCCAGCACACATTAAAGGTTATATACACTTGTTTCAGCTGTACAATTATTAAAAATAAAAAACAATTTACTTCAGCAATACAATTATATATATAAAAAAAAAGAGAAGTCAATATAGTAATATAGACTTAGATAAATGAAAAGTGCTAGCAAAAAAGTAAAATTTTTTTTTTTGGTCATAAACAATTCACTAAACCGTCGTCTGCTCAACTCATGGACTCTGGCTGCCAGACGTACAAGGCTGAAAAATGATTCCCGCCATGGCTTTGCAGTAAACTAACTCACGTATTTTAAATGAAATTTGGAGTGAATTAAGAAAAAACTGTGTATAATTACAATCAAATAAGCACTGTGGAGTTTCAGTTGTGATGGCAGTAAGGATAAAAATGATATTGTCATGTTACAATAAAGTTTTATACATACTTACCTGACAGATATATACTTAGCTATAGACTCCGTCGTCTCCAACAGAATTTCAAATTTCGCGGCACACGCTACCGGTAGGTCAGGTGATCTACCGCCCTGCCCTGGGTGGCAGGACTAGGAACCATTCCCGTTTTCTAATCAGAATTCTTCTCTTCCACCTGTCTCCTGCGGGGAGGCTGGGTGGGGCCATTATCGTATATATCTGTCAGGTAAGTATGTATAAAACTTTTAATTGTAACATGACAATATCATTTTTATACATTCAACTTCCCTGCCAGATATATACTTACGCTGATTAGCACCCATGGTGGTGGTAAGAGACAGCTACTGACTATAGACAGGTAAACAACATATGTTGTAGGTATTAATAAACCTTGGTTCCTACCTTATTAGGCTGAAGACTTCGCGGCTACTGCCTTGGAGTCTGCTTAGCCTCAAGAGCCTCAGCGAGATATTGATCTATGGCTAAGAGTTCTTGTGGGTCTGCCAATGGGGTCTTATCCACTTACTCGGCAGAGCCTAAAGGCCTTTGTCATTGGGTGCTATTCCACTAACATGACAATACACCTTGTTCAAGGAGCACAACACCGATCCCGATCACCTGATCCTAACATCCATGTTATTTGTTTTAAGATTGCAAGGAGTTATCCCCGAACTCCTTACAAACAAACCAAAAACTCGAAACATAATTACACTTTCATTTTTACAAAATATACAAAAAAAAATTTTGTACTCCCCTACCAGCCATACATACCCTTGATCCCCTACCAGCAATGACACTATGCTCCCGTGCGACATCAGTGAGCTTGCTAATAGAAAACCAAGCACATATCTGACAAGAGGGTTTATGTACGATAAAACACAATATTTAAGGATCAGTCTTTGCTCCAAGACCCAGCACTGTATCTGCTGATACAAATGGACCTAGAGAGAAGCACTTCTCATAGGTAACTCTCACATCCTTCTGATAATGAGATGCAAACACTGAATTGCACCTCCAATACGTAGTCTCAATGATATTTTTAAGAGACATATTCTTTTGGAACGCCAAGGACGTTGCTACTGCTGTCACCTCATGGGTCTTGACCTTTAGAAGACGAAGGATTCCTCCGAGCAGTTCTTTGTGAGCGTCCGTAATTACGCTTCTCACAAGAAAGCCAAGGCGTTCTTGGACATAAGTCTTTTGGGGCGGGTTCTTCACCGCACACCAAAGACCTTGTTGACAAGCTCCCATCTGTCTCTTCCTCTCTAAATAAAATTTAAGAGCTCTCACTGGACAGAGAGACCTCTCTATCTCTCTGCCTACGAGGTTAGATATACCTTTTACTTCAAAGCTTCTGGGCCAAGGTTTTGACGGGTTTTCGTTCTTCGCCAGAAACATTGTCTGGAACGAACAGATGGCAGCATCTCCTTTGAACCCCACTGTGGAATCTAGAGCGTGTAATTCGCTCGTCCTCTTGGCTGTAGCGAAAGACAACAGGAATAAGCATTTCCTAGTGACGTCGCGGAAGGAAGCCAGATGTAAAGGCTCGAATTTATCCGATGAAAGGAATTTCAGGACCACGTCCAGATTCCAACTAGGTGTTCTAGGAGTTGCTGCTTTTGAAGTTTCAAAGGATCTAATTAGATCGTGTAGATCTTTGTTGTCTGCAATATCTAGCCCTCGATTTCTAAATACTGAAGACAGCATGCTTCTGTATCCCTTTATTGTTGAGACAGATAGGTGTGATTCCTCTCTCAGAAAGAGGAGGAAATTGGCAATATTCACTATAGAGTACTGGAGGAGGACAGCTTCTGACTCTTACACCACCTCCTAAAGACTTCCCACTTCGATTTGTAGGTATACTTCTCGTCGAAGCTCTGCGGGCTCTAGCGATAGAGCCCGCAGCCTTGCGAGAAAAGCCCCTCCCCTCGCTCTGACAAGTCTTTCGATAGTCGAAAGGCAGTCAGAGCGAGACCTGGGAGGTTTGTGATGAAACCTCTCGAAGTGGGGTTGTCTGAATAGATCTGGTCTGTTTGGAAGAGATCTGGGGAAGTCCACTATCCCACTCCAGTACCTCCGTGAACCATTCCTGGGCTGGCCAAAATGGGGTCTATTAGTGTCAACTTTGGTGTTCTTCGAAGCTACGAACTTCCTGAGCACTTCCCCCAGGATCTTGAACGGGGGAAAGGCGTATGCGTCCACACCGCCCGACCAATCCAGGAGAAACGCGTCTATTGCGAAGGCTCTCGGATCTTCCACTAGAGCAAAAAGATCTCTATTCTTTTGGAGAGGAACGTCGCAAACAGGTCTATGTGAGGTCTCCCCCACAGGGACCAAAGACTTCGACACACTTCTTCGTGTAGAGTCCATTCTGTGGGAAGGACCTGATTCCTCCTGCTCAGTCTGTCCTGCTCTCACATTCTTTATCCCTTGAACAAATCTTGTGAGGAGAGTTATGCCTCTTTCTTCTGTCCAGGTTAACAGGTGTCTTGTTAACTGAAAGAGGGAGAAAGAGTGCGTGCCTCCTTGCTTGCGTATGTAAGCCAGAGCCGTGGTGTTGTCCGAGTTTATCTGTATCACCCCGCCTCTGACTATCTCTTCGAAGAACTTTAAGGCTAGGTGTATGGCCACTAGTTCCTTGCAATTGATGTGCCAGGACAACCTGTTCCTTTGTCCAGGTGCCTGACACCTCCCTTGCTCCTAGCGTCGCTCCCATCCCGACTCCGAAGCGTCGGCATATAACACTTGTCTGGGTTCTGCAGGGCAAGCGATACGCCTTCGTTCTTTTGAAGAGGAAGGATCCACCACTTCAAATGATCTTTTACCTCTTGTGGAAGCGGGGAAGATGTCCGAGAGTTGTCCCGTCTTCCAACTCCACACCCCTTTCAGGAAAAACTGAAGAGGGCGAAGGTGAAGCCTCCCCAGAGAGAAGAACTTTTCTAGTGAGGACAGGGTCCCTAAGAGGCTCAGATAATTCCCTCCGCTGAACTGTTTTCTTTCTCTCTAAGAAGCTCGAGATTTTCGACAAACCTCGAGTGATTCTTTCTCGCGAAGGAAAATACTCGAAAACCCCCCCCGAGAATCCATCTGAATCCCCAGATAGACCAAGCTCTGGCTGGGGATCAGCTGCGACTTCTCGAGGTTCACGAGTAATCCCAGCGATTCTATCATGTTCCTTGTTTACTGATAAGTCCTCCAAGCATGAATCTCCGACTTGGCCCTGATCATCCAGTCGTCCAAGTAGAGGGAGATGTTTATTCCTCTAGGTGAAGCCATCTTGCCACATTCGCCATCAGGTTGGTGAATACTGCGGAGCTGTAGACAGACCGAAGCACAGAGCCCTGAATTGAAAAATCTTGTCTCCTATTACAAAACGAAGATATTTCTTTGACATGGTGAATGGGTAACGTGGAAATATGCATCTTGCAAGTCCAGAGACCATCCAATCTCCTGGACGAAGAGCCGACATTACTGAAGCGGACGTTTCTATGCGAAACTTCTTTTTCTGAACAAAGCGATTCAGAGCGCTTACGTCCAGAACTGGTCTCCACCCCCCCTGATGCCTTTGGTACTAGAAAAAGGCGATTGTAAAATCCCGGGGATGTGGATCCTGCACAAGTTCGATGGCCTTCTTTTCCCACATTTGTCCACCATTTGAAGGAGA
>NC_061094.1:16319175-16359186 GCF_015104395.2 Macrobrachium nipponense | reverse complement strand
AAAATGCTATTAGATTTAAAAACAAAAAGAAAAAAATGATAGCCTAACAGTGTGAACCTTACGACCTCACTCTATTGTTTTTGATGTTGTTATGTGCACAGGAATCTAATGTCAATGTGTCATTTATCGGTCTAAGAAACATACCTCGCTGTGTGAGAGACAATTATTGAACTGCATTCAGTGCAAGTTCCTCTTGGAAAGATATCAAGAAAGCTTAATATACCAGAGAGAATCATACATAGATGAATCAAATTGTTTAGAGAACAGCAAAGTTTAGAACATGGGCCTAGAGGTGGAACACCTCAAAGCACCACAAGCGAGCAGGACAATACACTAGTGTAAATGTTGCTGAGCAACATTCATTTGTTAATTTTGAATTCTAGCACTTCGTCACGATCTTGCTGAACCAGGAATCATGACTAGCTATACACCTATGACTGGTGTCTGATGAATACTATAGATGGAGAGGAAGAGATGTTTAAAATTACACTTGAAATCTTTGATAGGTGTCTAATGAATAAGCAAACTTATCTCTTTGATGTATGAGAGATTCAGTTAGGTTTACTCTTTTTGTTTTGTTTTTTATCGGTGGCCAGTGAATACCACAGATAGGTAGGGAAACAGATTCAATGATGCATGCATTTTTTTTTTTTGAAAACCTAAAAAATATATACATTTTATTGGTAGATACTTTATTAACATCGGCGTAATCCCTCCATCACTCCTATACACCACCTCTGCTCTCTTCCACATCTCAGGCATATGGCAATATTTCCATAGCGAACAATGAATTAAGAAACTATACCAATTCTTCGTGTGCTGTCTTGAAAACTAGTGGATTCTTTCATCTTGACATGATCCAAAGTTTCTATCTACACTCCTTATCTTTGAGGAAAGGTTTACTGTGGAAGGTGCAATTTCTGGTTTTTGGCAAACTTGGGGTGAGGTAGCTAGCCCCACTCCTACCTCAAGGTTGAAGTCTCAACTTTTGTGATTGTAGGGGTCACCTGGTTAGTTTTAAAAGTCCCATAGGCAATTTATTGTCACATGAAGGACTAGTTGTGAGGTTATTCATTGGTGTGTGTTCAGGTTTCAAAGGCATACCTTGTATAATCATGTTGTGAGTAATGTCCAAATTTTTAAATAAATCACAAAGTACATTTAGCAGAAAACAGATAAACTGTGATTGAAGTTTATAACATCAAACGTAGTAGGCTATTTCTTAGTTGAGAATTTTGACTGTGTGGACTTGCGACATAGAGTCAATAGTTTGTTTTATGGAGTGAATTACATTGAAATAAAGAAAAGCAGAAGGAAAATTTGATGTAAGTTTTTAGTATAAGAAAAATGCATTTTATTATGTCTGAACTTTTTGGATTTTGTAGTTTCAAGTTTTCAGATAGAATTTTGATTTTCAGAGTGCCAATAGTATTAGTGGGTAACAAGAATGATCTTCATATGGAGAGAGTGGTTAGTTCTGATGAAGGCCGTAAAGTGGCAGAGAACTGGAAGGCAGTATTCCTGGAGACTAGTGCCAAGCAACATGAGGTAATGACTTTGTTGTTCATAATGTGTTTTCATAGAAATCTTTCTTTTCATTATTTTGTTGAGCCCTTTTTTATGCGTCATAATTAGGGAATGGTTTTTTTCATTTACATAAAGTTTTGGATGATTTCCTGATTCAAAAAGTTCATGTCATCAACATTCAAATATGATCTTGAGTTTTTAATGATGAAATTATTTAAAGTCTCTCATAAGTACACTTCAACAAAAGCTGTTCCAGTTATTGAAACACAGTTACAAGGTAATTAACAAGTGGCAGGTGATTTAGTGGGTAGGGCAACCACTTACTCACTCTGATAGCTACCTGATCAGATGTTATGTTTCTATAATCACGGCCGTTGTTGAAGTTTCTCTTAATATTTCCATTGTTGAAGACTGGCTTATTTATTTTTACTTTGGTTTTGACCCTTTTAAGAATGATAGTGTCAAATGACACCATTTATCTGACGAACGATCAGCGTAGATGTCAGGTCCTGAATAGGTGTCCTGGGTTCATATCTTTTTTATTTGATGACTTATTCTTACTGTGCTTTTGTTCGTAGGTTATGAGTGCACACACACTCTCTGAATTGCACAGTGTGTCTCATGGTTGCCAGCCCAGTGTAAATCCTGGTTTAAAAAGGACAGGTTCAGGATGGTCCTGTTAGTATCTACAGAATGTAATACACCACCCAAGTCTTCTCTCCTGCCCTTCCCCACACTTCAGCTTGCTTTGATCCTGTCATCTGCAGTTTGGATGGTAACTGCCTGTTTTAATTTTTCTCAGTCTTAGGAAGGTATATTTGGACTGGATGATGATCCATTTGAGCTCTCAGTGTTAGGAACCTCAGCTGGTGTGCCAGTTTCCATAACCCTCAACCCCAGTGCTTTGGTCCCAGCCTCCCTTGCTTTTGCATTGACTACTCCGACACATCCCCAGATAACAAAGAAGGTGTTCAAGATCCTATTCTGGGTGACCTTTCCCCATACTCATTGGATTGCTCTCACTGCACGCCTCACAAGTAATGGGCTTACCTGTATGAATCTTCATGTGGCACTCAAGATGTTTGGCCTAGAGTTTGTGTTGGTCTTGGTGGACTGGAGCCCACTTGTGGCAGTTGTCTATCCAAAACAACTCTGTCCCTTTTGGGGATGCCTGCCTTGGTTGTATCCTTGGCATGGCATCATGGAAATATTGAAGAGACCCGTGGTTGTAGACAATGCAGAAGTATGGGTGAAAATGTAGGAAGGAGACCTGGAAGGTAACCTTCCACAAGATGGCTAAGAAATTGCCTGGTGGCATATGATCATAAACAGTAAAGTGGTTCTGGGGCATGCTTATGGCCAATCACTGGTGCATGAGTCTGCTTATGCTGTCCCTAGTTGACTGTGGTTGTTCCTGGTTACCTGCATGTCCTTCTAGAGAGATATGAACTGACCATGACAGTTTCCCAGAGTACTGCCAATGTTACTCCTTGGACCTCACTTAGTATGCCCTGTGACATGCTGTTGATTGTTTGTGGACTGTTGTAAGTGTGGCTGTACTGCGTCTGGTAGCAATCTGGACCATGTCTTGATCTGTTGAACCCATCTTTGTACCACTCAGTACTGCTTCTTACATGAACAAGCAGTACAAACTCTGGCTTTAATTGATTAAGTAGAAGTAGGCTAGCCTGGCTGGCTTGGCTTCTGGCTCAAGCACTGTTTATGATCCTCTAAGCAGGTGCAGGGTTTAACTACCATGTCTCTTCTCTATCTTGATAGAGGGGCTTATCAGTCTGGTTTGGATTCTGCTAGACCTAAGGGTCCCTTGCCCATGGAACTAATGCCAGCTGAGTTGGAGAGGCATTTTTGCAAGGTCATCAGGCTCATTTATGAGTGGAATGGTCTTCGGGAAATTACTATGGGTTCTCCAGAGCTCCTGGTATCTTCTGTTGAGTGCTCTTTGGGGTTGGGCCTGGAGGCCTCACTGTTTTTTTGGTTGCTCTGGAAGAAGTGGATTCTCTGATATCTGGACTGGTGAAGTTCCTTGCTTCCAGTTGCCACAGCATTGGAAATACTATGCCTCAAAGGATGCAGGTATACTTGCCTTCACCCCACAGGTGCACTTGTTAATTTTGTATACTGACAAACAACTTTACCCTGGAATTACTTTGTACAAAAGGGATTTTGTTCTTGGCTGCTAAAGCTGGAGCTGTGGAGTCCCTCATCATGGCTTGTTCCAACTGTCTTTGTGGTGGGACTTCTAGCTCAAAACAATGGCAGACTTACTAACATGACTAATTGACCTTTCAAAGTGAGAAGCACAGCATCCAATTTGAGAACATTGAGGTATAAATGAGAACTTTGAGTCCACACACCTAAGATGAATGAGCCATTTAGGTGTGCTGCCCAATCCTGCAATGTATCTGAGAACTGAAGCATCTATGGAAAGAGAGAGAAGTGTAGTGGAACTCCCATAAAGAAGTTTCTGTTGCCCAGCCACCATGCAAGAGCTTTCTTTGCTTCTTGGTTTGGGTACGTTTGGGCATGAGGTCTGACTTCTCCCTGTTTATCATAATGCCAAATCTTGAGAGTGTCTGATCTTGATCATGGAGCAATTATGCCTTGCAGGATGCCAGCATCAACCAAATCTTTGAGAGGCCGTAGCAGACGGATCTCAGGCGAATAGGGCCAAATGTTTGAAAGACCATTTATTGAGAGCTAATTATATTTTCGCTGTCCACGTTGATTTGTATTCATTTTTGTCATAGTACTTGGTGTGTAATAACCTACTTTGCCTTTACAAACCCTTAACCAAAAATGTGTCTTTTCTCTTTTCAACTTTGCTGGTCATGCTAAATTGGCTGACTGCTGAATATCCAAGGATTTTGGGCCACATGTATATTCCTAATGCCTGATAATTTACATCAGTCATTGAAGCAGCCGGGGGAATTTGTTAGTTGTGTGAAGAAATTAATTTTTCTTGAGGAGAATGACATTTTTATAGACCTGAGAATCTATTTAGTATGCTGCAACTGTAGAAATAATAATGAATAAGAATTTGTATAATTTTTTGTTATATCTTTTTCAGGCTGTGAATGACATCTTCACCCGTGTAATCTTAGAGATTGAAAAAGCAGATGGGAATATAAGTCCTGAGGGGAAGTGCAGCATTTCGTGAAAATCATCTGCAATAGGATGGATTCTCAACCCCTTTTTAGACTTGAACCCCTAGATCAGTTACTATATCTCTGGATGTGTCTGATGTGTATAAACTAATTTGTTTGTTTGATTGTTTAGGTAAGCAGCCATGCCTGGTTTTTTTGAAAGGCTGATTGATTTTTGTATGAATTGCATCATGTTTAAATGAGCCATACCATATGACAGTTTTCTTATTTGTAACTGATACTGGTAGAAATAAGCAGCAGGAATTTTTGTTAGCACATCAGTTTTGACATAAGTTTTACTGGTACTAATCATGTTTGGGAAAACACTGCTGATACCTTTGTTGTATTGGGAGTTGCCATGGATTATTTAGGTGAATTTTGTCTTAGAACTAAGAGTAACTAATAATTATTTAGTTAATTTAGTGTTCACTCATTTGTCATACTTTTGGTCGTTTGTATTGAGTGTTGTTCGAAAACAGTGGCTCAGGTAGAGCAGGGTTCATGAAAACCCCCATTTATTCACTGCCTTTCAACAGCTACATTAAGGAGTAATTCATAAGGCAAATTTTTGTGCATACATATTTTGTGGTCATGGGATGATTATAAAGAATAAGTTTTTGCCTTTTAGAGGTACCCACCACTCAAAACTAGTGTTAGTTGAAGGCCATAGTATCATAATATATTTTGTACTCTTGGGTTTATGTGGTATGAATTGAATTTTTGCTACAATGTAGCCTTGTACTGTGTGATACAAAATATTGTCATTATACAGCACAGACTTGATGGACTCCTTCAGACATTAAAGCTATTTAATTATGTAGCCCCTCAACTAAGGCTTTTGGCATCTAGTGTAAAAAGATGTATATTTTTTATATTTTTTTCTCTTTAGGTTTGCAAAGTCGATTTTTGTTTTGTTGCAGCAGGGAAATGACTGTTGTAGTTGGATATAGTTGTGTTAATGGCTAATATTTTTATACTAATAAAATTTTGGAATCATGCTGATGAACTAAGACCCCATCTACTAGTGTTGTTACGAGTGAAATGCTGTTTGGGAAAAGGAGAATTTAGTGCACTTAAACTTGAATATTTGCTTCATTGAATTTCACGTTTAGATAAAAAATATGTATAGAGGGGAATTATCTCTTATTGTGCCTGGAAAATTTAGTATGTTGTGTTTTGGCTTCCTACTGTTTGAGGTAGGCACATGCATTTAATCTACTTTTGGTTTTTATTCCCTTGTAAATTTTGGAATCGCCTGTGTAAGTGTGAGGTGTTTTGTATGGTCTCAGCATTACACTTTAACCTGCTATATCATGTTACTAACACAGTTTTTTATGGTAACTCATTTGCAATCTATTAATGCAGGGTAACATGAATGATAAGTCTTGAAAGAAACAATATTGTAAAGGTGAAAGAGTAACTTGTCCAGCTATAGTTCTCAATAGTGGGTATGAATAAAGGACTTTAAATTACAGAAGTATTGTTAAAATGATTATGGGAAACAAACCTTAAGTTATTTCTTTTATTCTGCATATAGGTTGCTTTTTATTTGGCTTTCTTTAGAATTTTAAACACTACATCATATACATCAATGAAAAGTCATATAATATTGAAAATTCCCTCTATGCCATATTGAATATTTTGTAAAGGAACTATCTTGTTGGCTCTTGTTTTTTTGTATATAGTATGTATTCGTGAGTTTTATCAATGCTTGTTACCCATCTCAAAAACCCAAGTTTATGTCCCATGACTAAATTGCGACTAAGAAAAGTAATTGAGTAAGATTCAGTGCCCAGTACCTTTTGTTTATTTTCTTGACTCCTTCAATAAGGGTTGCCACAATTAGAATTTGAGCTTAATCTCTCTCTCTCTCTCTCTCTCTCTCTCTCTCTCTCTCTCTCTCTCTCTCGCTCTCTCTTCTCTCTCCTCCGTTCTTCTCTCTCTCTCTCTCTCTCTCTCTCTCTCTCTCTCTCTCTCTCTCTCTCTCTCTCTCTCTCTCTCATGCCAGCAACACAAAGCTGGCTTAATTTAAGACTAAACTACTTTCTCTCTCCTCATAGAATGTTAACAAATATAAACTTTTTGAGTGTGGCCTATGGTTTTCTTTTTTGAAGTGATTTTGTAAATAGTTTTACATACTATGCATTAACTAGCAGTTTTGTTAGTTGCATATTTGTAGTATCCTTAACATAATATTGATGCTTGGCCTATTTTATGAGGAAAATTAGATTTTTTATTCATTACAAAATAATGAACTCATCAGTACCCTTTTGTTTAAATAAACTGACAAAAAATCAAATAAAGCTTTGGCTAGCAAGCTAACTAGCCTTCTGATTGCACCTTTATTATTATAATTATTATTATAGTGTTCTTTAGCAATACCAGTGTAGTTGGGCAAGGAAACTAAAGAGAATGAAATAGAAACTTTTATTAATATATACAGCATGTTGTGTAAGGCACTGGAAGCAGTGCCCTCTACAAGTTTCTAATTGCATTGCTTATCTTAAGCTCTTGAAGAAGCTAAGGAACCTAAGTTGGGAATACAGTATTCAAATTTAAAGTTACTACTTTTGGAGTATGTCAAATATCCTGAGTGAGAAAATCTTAAAGTATGTTACTCTGGATATGAATAAACAGATTTTCCTTCATTTTTCCTAAAAATTGTAAAATGGGGAAAAGTTAAACAATTTATGACATATTCTGCAGAAGACTACTACGCCGTCTCTCTCTATCCCTTGGGTATTTTCAGTTGCTATTATTATTTTACTCATTTTGACTGAATCACTTGACAAATGGTTGAGGAATCTTGAATGATGTATGTTTTTTTTTTATTGTCAGTAAATTAAAATGTGATTAAAAGTTTTCACAAAGCAGTATGATGTGTGAGAGACTATTCTGTTAACCTTTAGTGAAACTGTTTTGATCTTTGATAAGTTACCATCGTGGGGTTCAGTCATGGTGGAGCAGTTATGACAAAATGAATATGTCATAATTATTGCTAAATTCTGTTAAATATGAGCAGACTGGAGTTTACAGATTTTACTCATCATTTCCTTTGTAACAGTATGACGACAGTTTCAGAAAGAAATGGTGTCTATGGTTATTTATGGGTTAATTTCTCTTGATTCAAAATATTGTTGGAAGGGAGATTATGATAAGGAAATTGCCTATTTTTATATATTTTGTACACTCTTGAAAACCAGGGACGTAAAAAAATTTTGGATTTTTATGTACTCTACTAATAATAATTTTTCATAAACATCTTGCTTCTCAAAAATATTTCTTTCATAAGATACTTTTATCCTGCAGCTACCACAAGAAACCTTTTAGGTAACTACTATATGTATTTTGTTTGGTAAGATTTCGTATTTACATCCTTTAGGTGGGTAAAGCATTTCCCCCTGTGGTTGTCACACACTATGAATTGATGCCAATCGGACAAACGTAGCTTACCTCATTTTAGAGGGTACTTTTGATATCAATATTATGACTAATATGGCAGGGTGCAAATACCTTAGGTAATTTTTGAATCTGTAGGTAGACTAGTGTATGAATGGCATCAAGGACTGTTTCACCTTATACTGTATTCTCTCACTGCATAACAATAATCAATTCTTTTGTGAATGTCACTGATGCCCTTTAGAAAATGAATCACTTGTTTCTTGAGTGATACCAGTTTATAATTGAATGCGACATTTGACCGGTTTAAACAGTGAGTTTGTCCAGTCAGACATATTTCTAATGGCAGAAGCTTTGGTGCTTGTGGAAACACCTAGTGTTTAACTTTTCCTATCTAACAGCAGTGCATTAGTTATGGTTTTATAATGGGCATTTTTCATGGCCTGTGTTATCAAGTCAGTGCCAATTTATTTGATCAACCAAATATCTTTTTTTCTTTCAGGTAAAATGAGTTTTGATATGTTTTTAATTAGGCAAGAAGGTGAAGCTGGTGTGCATTGAAAGTATGTATGTAGCAGCAGGCTTACTGAGCCAGGAAGAAAAATTTCCATTTAATTTCTTTTAGTTTCATTCATACATTTACCTGTGTTTTGATCTATTCAGGGAAGGCTTCATCAACCTGATTGCATATGTTAGCACTCTGAGGGGCCATTTCATTTTACATAGCTTAACTGGTGCATTCTCATGACTTGAGTTGGGAATAAATACATAGTAAGTCATTGTGATGAGGAAAATGGCAATAATTGGAGGGGTATGTGGTGTCATCTGCACTAATAGAAATTTAAGGTTTTTGGAAAGATGGTTATCATTCCTTGATTTTCTCCACATATTGTAATAAAGGGAAATTGCAACCATTATTTTCTTGTAAGTTTCAGCCATTTCCACTTTGCCATGTAAGGTTTTCACAGAGAATCGCATTTGCTTTTTCATCAGTTCTTATGTTTTAAGAGTCCAATATCTATAGGATTGTCAAAATTTGGGAATCATCATGGAAGTTACAGTAAGTTTTCATAGTTTAAAGAATGTAATAATATTTTTAGAAAATTATATGCTTTTTATTTGAACCTTTTGCATGAATTGATGTTTATTGATATAATTTTGCCAGTTGTTTTAATGGACTTCTTGTATGAGGTTCCATTCAGCTTTGTATCCATTGAGGAATTGGAGATGTGTATTTCTGGTGATAGAAGTTTGCTCTCGACGTGGTTCGGAAGTCATGTAAAGCCGTTGGTCCCGTTGCTGAATAACCACTGGTTCCATGCAACGGAAACACACCATACAAACAATTCAGCTTTGTAGCCCTTTGATATTAAAGGGGGTTTCTCCAGAAAAATACCCTTCAACACAACAGGTGCTACCGGCAAGTCAATAAACAGACAGACCTGTAACTTGGTAAATCTTGCCTGCTGGAAGATGATAGTCTGAGGAGCATTAATTTAAGCTGTAGCAAAACATTGAAAATAATGTACAGTCAGCTATTATAAGTAAAACTGAAAAGTTAAAGGAAAAATAATTACACGGAAGGAAATTATATATGCTAAGCATAAGACTTGTCCGTTACAGTGGAAAAACTTTATTAATAGTTTTATATGACCATCAAGACATGCCATAACTATCCATGATCAAGTGTTAAGAATTTATTCCTTAATAGTAGATTGATTCTGGTGATAGTAGTTCACTCTCGACGTGGTTCGGAAGTCATGTAGAACTGTTGGTCCCGTTGCTGAATAACCACTGGATCCATGCAATGTAAAAACCATACGAACAAATATAGGAATTAATAATTGGATCTACTATTAAGGTTAAGTAAAATTTGTTATAAATTCCTTTTTATCTAAAAGAATAGACTGTCTAAATTAGACCTGTATGTCCGTATGTAATTATTATTAAATAGTAATAATGGGTGGTTAAGGATTTACAAATATGCATTTGTTAAGTCATAAAGATGAGCTTCGATTGCAGAGCAATTCTAAATTATTAACGTTATGCGGTTTAAGTTGGGTTATGGTGCTTGAGTTTCGTAGGATAAGTTAGTTGTGATTCTTAAGTATCGTTCAAGTAGTGTCATCCATTATTCTAATAACACAAGATAATTAATTGTTAAATATCTATTCATAATAAAATATTTTTATTTGAAATGTTCTATTTCATAATTAGTAATATTCGTCAATAAAACACGTTAAATTTGCATACGAAACACCATTGACCTTTTTGCAGAACAACCGTCAGTTGGAGTTGGATCGGAACACTTCCCACCTTTCGCGATAAGTGGCGCAGCTTGTAAGAAACTCCTCCGCTTCTGGCAAGAATTAATTCAGAAAAGAGCCAGATAAGTCCAATGTGTTTATTTTAGGCCTAAATTAAGGTGACCAGATTTCTGAGACGAAATCCTTGGACATTTTCGATTCAGAGGGGTAAAAACCTCCAAAACGAAGTGTTTTTGTCATTGAAAAACTAAAACGGGGACAGTGCCCTTGCCATTCATAAAGCAGCCTTCAAAATTTTATCAAATTTTATCAACTTGCAAAGGGATTGAATAAAAGTGCAATTGATTAAATCAAGGTAGGCTATAATTTAATGACTACTTACCAATGAATGGACAATATTAAAATTATCTACGGATGAAACACCGCTGGATGGCAGCGATTGGTTTGGTGTTTGCTTCCCGCCTCTGTTGTCGCGGGTCTGATTCTCGGCCATTCCATTGAGGAGTGAGAGATGTGTATTTCTGGTGATAGAAATTCACTCTCGACGTGGTTCGGAAGTCGCGTAAAGCCGATGGTCCCGTTGCTGAATAACCACCGATTCCATGCAACGTAAAAACACCATATAAACAAACAAACAAAAGGGGAGTCAGGAGTCAGGACATGGCCGCCTGATGGTCAGGGCCGTGCATGACGATACTGACGAATGGTTTGGTGGAAATTTTGGTATGTTCTTGAAAGTTGGAAGGTAATTCGCAAATTATGCAGTGCAAAGCTGTTTATCATTTCCTTAGTTATATACACTGTAGCTACAGTGCGAGTAGTACGGTGTGCAACTATGTATAGTTTGGTCAATATTTTTTTTTTCTGTACTATTCCAATTTCGGATCTTTCAGAAAGTGAAACCCGGAGACAGGAAACTGAAAACGGGGTTTCCGGGGACGTCTGGTACCCCTGGCCTAAATTATAGAC
The DNA here is from genome assembly GCF_015104395.2 of Macrobrachium nipponense. Lineage (NCBI taxonomy): Eukaryota > Metazoa > Arthropoda > Malacostraca > Decapoda > Palaemonidae > Macrobrachium > Macrobrachium nipponense. The sequence continues at coordinate 16,347,860 of NC_061094.1, read as the reverse complement.
ATTGTTTATTGAGGACTGGCCTGGTGAATTTCGACTGCAACGTGAAATTAATTTAAAATTAAATAATTGTAATAATCCTTATTTAGAATGTAAGATAAATAACTTAATTTCTTACATTGATTTCTGAATGAATCTGTATGGAGTAATGAATATGAGTAGGACAGATTTATAATTTACGCGAGATATTTTCGGCATCATTTCCGAACGCGGTAACTCTGCGCTCTGGAAGTTCGTTTACGGAGGACGCTAGCAATTTAATGGCTTTGTGGATGTGTTTGCTATGCTCTTTTTCTGTTGTGAAACCTTGCCTCTTAAAATGAATAAGAGGAGTTATCCGTTTACGACATAGTTAACAATTTGGAAATGAGTTTTTGTATTCATTGATCAAGACTATGAACCAGTGTCAAGTTGTCAACATAACGATTATGTATTACCTATACTTGGTTTTTTTCCATCTGTCCACCCGCCTGTGGTGTTTGCGTATGGTAACACTGCCTCCTGGGCTTTAGACAGTTACATTCAGTTCACTTTCAACAATTATAACAATATCTTATTTAGAATATTAACGGTGTAATTCGCATACAGTACATTATTGAAACATTTTTCAGTTGCAAATGTACACCCATATATCTTTTTATTTACCTGAATCTTACACATAGCATAACTATCTAAAGCCCGGGACGCAGTGTTACCATACGCAAACACCACTGGCGGGTGGACAGATGAAAAAAAAACAGAGTATAGTCGAAGATACTGAACGAACAAACACTGTCAAACAGTTCCTGGTGTTGCTGGGATCTAATGGAGAAACTAACAAGGTCTTGGAGTAACTGAAATTAATAACTAAGGACAATTCTTATGCACGATTAGATCACACTTGGATCAGACTTTGCGGTTAGCTGTACAAATTGACCTATACGTACTAGGTTCTGCACCGATGCCTTATATAAGGCTCCCTGTCTTCGACAACTACATCAACAACAGGCAAGTCAAACATTTGGATTGGTCACCATCAATATACTATGGGTTAGTCAGGGCACGATTTCGGAAAATCTTACAACTACTAAAGGCATTTTGTGTTAGATTTTGTAATCCAATGTTCATACAATTTAGGTGTGCTGAATCCAAATCTGCCGGATGACATTTGATTATAATGCTAGATAGATAAAAACAAAATGGCTGCCGAAATAGGACTGCATACTTGTAACTTCTATACTATTTGCAGTAAAAAGAAATTTAAAAAGTGGAATCAGACTAATTTTTAGGTCAGGTTCTTGAGTATTAGAATCTTTTTGTAATTGAAAGCCATTTTGATAACAAATTCCAAGATGGCAGCTCGCTCATTAGTAAGCTAAAATCAAGATGGCTGACAAATTTGCATATTGTACAATTTGTTTTAGAAACATGGTCAAATAGTTTAATACTACTAATTTTCTGGGTAAGTAATTCAAAATTTATTTTGTTTTTGCAGTAGGAGATTTGGATTCAGCACACCCAAATTGTGTAAATAAAAAAAAAATGCCTGCAGTAGTAAGATTTTTTGGTAATTGTGCCCCACAGTATCAAAATTGTTTTTCATTCATAGCAACAATAATTTCATCTTATGTACATTATAGCCCTGGTCATCTCCAATGCAAGCTGCAAAACAAGTGAACTTGAGTTAATCTAAACCTGTTGCATACAAGTTACATTTGCATAGCCCAGTGCAAGTCATGTTGGCCTTCCTGCAGCCACATCTACGCGTTACACAGTTCCCTGAACAACTGCATCTCACTTGGAACAGGCAGCAAAGTTACAAGTTTGGGTTTGAAATGACCTTCTACATTCATCCATCCACACTCTTGGCTGAGGTATTATTGGTTTGGGCTCTGTGGCCTTAAGCCAGATCATGGTTTGCAGATGGGCCCTCATTATGTGCAACTTCAAAGCATCACTGGAGGTGGCAACTGCTTTATTTTGAGGTTCTCTCAGGAAGCTGTTCCAATCCTGAGGAAGTGGCACATCGTCAATATCAGTTACTCTCCGGATTGCTGTGCGCTTTGCCCTCTTCGACCTGGTTCCATCTTTAATTGATGGCTGAACGTATCTATCAAAAACAACATAAATTCTTGCAAAATCGCCAAATGTTCTGATCTGAAGTGACTGTGGTTTTCCAAGGGCAACATCTAAAGCTTGGCAATCAACTACTAGAGTGGCATCTTTTGGTTACATCATACTGGTTGCTGCATGTTATTCTTTGTAAAAATATATCCATCAAAAGATGCTTTTGCCCTTCTTTAAGGCTGCCATCTGTCTTAGCTAATGAGAGCGGAATAGGCAAAAGTTCTACATCCCTTCCTGCCACATAGCATATCACAAGCCTTCGCAACACAGATCTATCAGCTTTTATAGATGATGTTTTGCCGTGTGATTTCTTCACTTCATATAGTTTCGCAAATGTTGCAGGGATACTTCTGACCATAGAGTTGTAGAATTTCTTATGGTCTGGATCATCTGTAGGTGATAGCAACCTTTCCTGCTCAAATTCCTTCAGTTGATGCATACTAAATCTTTTGACTCCTAACATGGACTCTTGAATTTCATCGGTACTTGATCCTTTGTAGCACAGTTCATTAGTTTCACAGCCTCAGTTGAAAATACTAAAAAAAGAAGCAGGTTTCTAGACAACTTTATCTTAATCTCTTGCATCTTTTATCCTCCATGACAGACTTGACTCTTTGTGACTATAAAACTGGTCGGTGTCAATACCAAACATTTTCTTTGTTTCTTCAGATATGTGGGACCTTAGGTTGAAGGATACTCCATCTACTTAATGCTGTTAAACTCTTTGTGATGCCAAGTATCCCACCGCCACTTTTACCTGTACTGTTTAACCATTCTAAACTTTGGTCTGGATTGACATGATTGAATTTAGCATTGCTCCTTTTAACTAAAAAATTTCCGTCCAGGAACTCCTGCTCTACTTCAAGTGGGAGCATGTTCATTTGGGCCAAGTACACTGAGCCCCACTTGGCATAATTAGTATGACCAAAACGGTGGAAAAAAGGCAACATTTTTCTGATATCATAAAACTGGAAACAAAATACAAAACAAGCCATCTTGTGCTTAGTTCTCTGGTTAGTAGTTGCCATTTTGTTTTTAGGGTCAAAATTGTCATCTGGTGTAAGGAGAACATTATATTTGAATTCCCGACCCCAAAATTAGATTGTATTTAGTGCAGATAGTAAGGAAACTATGAGCAATAATTGCTAATTTGGCTACCATTTTGTTTCTTGCTCTCAAGCGTTGAAAACAAAAAATAGAGAATGTCATCCGACAGATTTAGATTCAGCATACCCCCCCCCCCACCCCCCCCCCCCCGCCCCCCCCCCAAAAAAAAAAAAAAACTGGATGACAAAACCTAGCACAAAATGCCTTGCAACTTTTACAGAGTCGACTTTTATGAAATCGTAACCTGGCTAAAAAGTAAGTGCATGCGGTGTAGATAGATCCGGTTGTGGGAAGCGTTGTGGCTGTGATAGACTTGGCTTGAGCTGTTCTGTAATGTGCTGCTGCTGCTGCTGCTGCATATGATGCAATGGCCATTCGTGCACGAATTCGTCACCAGCCATGCATGATATTGATGATCTGGGATCTGATGCGGATATTTTCATGTAGCATGAAACTATATTATTAAGGTGTGGTTAACTATTTGCAGAAGACAATGTAGGAGTGGACTAGGCCTACTGGGGATACCACTTGTAAAAAAAAAATGAAAAAAAAAAGGCGCCAGAGACCCTATACCTCATGGGCGATGTGGAAATGAGTCTACAATAATTAAGCTATACAAATTTATACATTATTACTTCAGACAAAGTAATACATCTCAATTCACTTATTGGTGATTTTCACAAGAAATTGTTTTGCTGAGACATTTTTTGTTTCCTCGATTTCTGGTAGAACTGGTGAACTTCTACTTTATGCTTTGTGTCCGAAAAAAGGAATAATATATGTGAAAGAACATCACCAAGTGCAAGAGGAATCCTCACTCTAATATGTCATCTATATGGTATTTTAACGAGAAATTAGAATTTTAAGATTTATTATTGAACGAAATATATAGAGTGAAATTCATTTTTTACATTTCGGCGTTAATGCTTCCTCTGCTTTCGGGGTCAGTTGCGTTGAAGCTATAATATTTAGAAGAAAATAACATAGAGATGAACTCGGGGGCGTCGTTTTGGAGGGCGCTGGGGAGTCAACTGCCACCCTCCCAAGCCTCAAGCGCCCCCCCCCTCCCCAGCATCAACTTGTCCCCCCTCACCCCCAAGCCTCAACTTCCCCTATTCCCCCCCTCACCCGCCAAGCCTCAAACTGCCCCTCAAGCCCCAAGAGGTAACAGCATGTTTTCTTTTTAAAAGTGCAGTCATAAATATATGAAATTTCTCGGACATATTACGTTCTTTGATCCTTGTCTGTCTAATAGCTACCAGTGATAATGAAATAATTAAACAGTAGTGGGAGTATATAATTTTTTGCTGAAATATCTTTACATCTTTCTCGTGTAGCTTCAAAAAACACATAAAACAGCTCAAAATAAAAAAAAACCCAGCTGATTTGGCTCGCCAAACCGTCTTTGCACCCCCCCCCCTCCGCCGCCGCCGTAACAAAAATCTGAAATGACGCCCCTGGATGAACTTGGGAAGAATTCAATAGCTAATTTTTCCTGTCCCTTACTTTTATCCGTACGGCGCACCATTTTGGAGAAAAACGTGTAAATGTGAGGAAAGCTACCCTCTGAAGGGGGGTTTTCCCCCATGAAAATGTGGGTTGCACCCTCCTTGTGTTATGGCCCCTGAGGAGTATTTCTGCCAAATATAAAGAGCTTATGCTCCATTTTTTTCCATCTCACCACCCTGTGGTGTTTGCGTATGGTAACACTACATCCCGGGCTTTAGATAGTTACATTCTGCTTACATTCAACAATAATAACAATAACCTATTTCGAATATTACCGTAGTAATTCACATACAGTAAATTATTAAAACCCTTTTCAGTTGCAAATGTACACCCAGATATCCTTTTATTCTCCCAAAACTTACACATAGCGTAACTATCTAAAGCCCGGGACGCATTGTTACTATACACAAACACCACAGGCGGGTGGACAGATGGAAAAAAACAGAGTATAGTAATTTTTTCCCCTATTTTCCCCTTTTCCGTCTCATTTGGTCAGACTACAACGCTGCACAGTAGGTCTATAGTCGGTATCGCAGTTTCGGTTGTGTTTAGTACTGAATCATTTCTAAACCTACATCGTTGACTACGATTCTGACTTCCACCTCGTAAAATAGACTTGAATATTCATGTGGTCATTTAAATTTAGTTGTGTCAGATAAAAGTGATATTCAATATCAACAGTAATGTCAAAAGTGCAATAATGGCTAGTACAGCGTCTCAGTGGCGTGGTCGGTAGGGTGTTGGGGTGCCACCTCGGTGGCCGCGAGTTCGATTCTCGGGCATTCCATTGAGGGTTGAGAGATGTGTATTTCTGGTGATAGAAGTTCACTCTCGACGTGGTTCGGAAGTCACGTAAAGCCGTTGGTCCCGTTGCTGAATAACCGCTGGTTCCATGCAACGTAAAAACACCATACAGACAATACGAGACATCTGTCAGTGATAAGGGCAATTGCTCCGCTAACATTGCAAACGGAAATATGCAACTTTCGATATGTAATCGGCTCCATAATGCTGTAAAATACAGTTTAGTACAGTACTTTTGTATACTTTCGCTTACTAGTACAGTAAAATCAACAAAAATATTAAATGAATTTATCACTGCAATTTATAATATAATGTTGCAACATATGTCAGGCGAATTTTGAACATAAAGACGATTAGCAGAGTGAAGCAAATCAAGTGTTTAAAGAATTGTGAAACTAACTTGCGCAGGTTCCTTTTTTTTTGTATTACGACAGACTTACACACACGCTCACAATATATATATATATATATATATATATATATATATATCTATATATATATATATATATTATATATATATATATACATGAAGCGCCTCAGTGGTGTGATAGGTATGGTCTTGACCTGCCACCTCGGTGGCTGCAAGTTCGATTCTCGGGCAATCTATTGAGGTGTTAGAGACGTGTGTTTCTGGTGACAGAACTTCACTCTCGACGTGGTTCGGAAGTCACGTAAAGCCGTTCGTCCCGTTGCTGAGTAACCACTGGTTCCATGCAATGTAAAAACGCCATACAAACAAACAATATATATATTCTAATGCTGTTGCTCTCGTAACGCATAACTTCCCCTCAGTAATTGTATGAAATGTAGAAGTGTTTGCAATATTTTCCGATTCAGCATTAATTTGCTTAGAGTTCATGTGTTCAAGTAATCTGTGTTCAGAATTCACAAAAAAGTATATAATTTAAAGTTACGGAATAACATAGAATGTGAACAGAGAGAGAAATTTGCTTGTTCGCAAGAGCGGACTTGTCATTCGTCACTTGTGGCTGCGTGGTTCTAATTTTTTTTCCCCTAAACAATCGTATGATGCACATGTCTGTCTTAAACTTGATCGTCTTTGTCGAGAAGTCGCGTTAAGATTCCATCATCTTTCGAAAGATCGTTCTACAAGGATTCTGACTAAACGTTTGATGTACTACGTCTGATCCTTTCATTTCATTTTAGTAAATAGAGATTCTTTTATTATGAAACTATGTGATATTGCTGATAAATTAACTCATATCTCTTGATTTGTCAAAAGAGAATTTGTTGGCTCGTAAGTACCTTAAATATGAAATGGGGAAAATCTTTGATGTCGCTCAAGGGAATGACGTCACTATTTCATTCGAGAAAATACTATAATCATGTCTTTCATTTTAAGAGACTTTTATTGTCTAAAATCGCGCAATAGTCGATATCATTTATGACTGTAAGCCCACTTTCTCTCCATTCATTATTTTTAAAGAGAATTTTTAAGACAACAGAAGCGTCTCGTCACTCAGACGTTTTAGGTCAGATACCCCTTTTGATCAGTAAGCCCCATACAAGAGAGATTTTGTCATTATCAGACTTGAAACTGTGGCGTAAGGAGATAACATTCTCTCTCTCTCTCTCTCTCTCTCTCTCTCTCTCTCTCTCTCTCTCTCTCTCTCTCCGAGCGAGAGAATTTTTATTTGATTTTTTCCATTAATGTAAAGGTTTTGTATGGTGACTCGTAATTTGTATTTTTATTTAATTTCTTAATATCATAGTGGAATCTGAACATACAGTGTCTTATGAATTCTGGAGGAATGTATTGAATTTTGGAGGCTGCATCAGAAATGTAATTGGTATACCAAAGTAATTCGTTGTACAAGTTTTAGTGCACTTAAACTTAAACCTAAAAAGTTCTTAAAATACTGAAATTACTTAGCTTATTCCAGGGAAAGTTTTACAATTTTTGCAATTTTTTTGTGTTTATTTTTTCTTTTGTGCATTTATCCATTTTTCTTATTAAAGTGTGTTTTTTTTTTAATTCTGTGTGATTAATGTTTTCTTATTGGTTTTGCAATTTTGGTATTGTCTACATTTTTCTGTGTTTTGCAATCACAATTTGTTTGATTAACTTAGAAGTTATTTTATTAATTAATCATTACATATTTAATTGAATTTAACACCTGGGAATTAATTTGCATTTACTTAGAATTATTTTCAAATTTTAATTGTTACTTAACAGTTTGAATTTTACTTGAATAATTTGATTTCTTGATTTTTGTGATAAATTAATTTAGATTTAATTTTGCTTAATAACTAATTCAAGAATTAATTAAACTTTGCTGCTTTCATGTAATAGTAAATTTGCCTTAGATTGTGAATTTCACTTATAAATTTTGAGTTTATTAATAAATTTTTTGTGTTTAAAATTTTTCATGAGTTTCATTAGTACACCAGTATATTTATTTTTGTTTAGGTTGAAATATAGTGTGGTAATTGTGCTGTTTTCCTTCAGTTTTATTGAAGTGAGTAATTAGAACCAGGGAAATACTTAGACTTTTAAAGTTGTTGATGGAGTGATGCCCTTTAATTAATTTCATTTCATATATGATTACCGCACACCTGTTTTGATGAACTTAGTCTGATTTCTTGCATATTTAATAAGTTTTTAAGAGATCACTGTTGCCTTTAGCGTAATCAGTCGTATTTTATCTGTGATGAAGATTCAGGTGTCTGGCTGTTGTGAGGTAACAAATTTTTGATTGGTTATGTGTAATGACCAGACATATGGACGCGTCTTCGTCGCATTATTATTATTATTTATTTATTTATTTTTTTTTTTTGCTCTATCACAGTCCTCCAATTCGACTGGGTTGTATTTATAGTGTGGGGTTCCGGGTTGCATCCTGCCTCCTTAGGAGTCCATCACTTTTCTTACTATGTGTGCCGTTTCTAGGATCACACTCTTCTGCATGAGTCCTGGAGCTACTTCAGCCTCTAGTTTTTCTAGATTCCTTTTCAGGGATCTTGGGATCGTGCCTAGTGCTCCTATGATTATGGGTACGATTTCCACTGGCATATCCCATATCCTTCTTATTTCTATTTTCAGATCTTGATACTTATCCATTTTTTCCCTCTCTTTCTCTTCAACTCTGGTGTCCCATGGTATTGCGACATCAATGAGTGATACTTTCTTCTTGACTTTGTCAATCAACGTCACGTCTGATCTGTTTGCACGTATCACCCTATCTGTTCTGATATCATAGTCCCAGAGGATCTTTGCCTGATCGTTTTCTATCACTCCTTCAGGTTGGTGTTCGTACCACTTATTACTGCAAGGTAGCTGATGTTTCTTGCACAGGCTCCAGTGGAGGGCTTTTGCCACTGAATCATGCCTCTTTTTGTACTGGTTCTGTGCAAGTGCCGGGCATTCGCTTGCTATGTGGTTTATGGTATCATTTTTCGTATTGTACTTCCTATTACTATTATTATTATTATTATTATTATTATTATTATTATTATTATTATTATTATTATTATTATTATTATTATTATTATTATTATTATTTGAAAATATTAATAAACGTCGTACATACTACATGTACCATGAAAATTCTCATCTCAGAATAAGAGAGAGAGAGAGAGAGTGATAAATATTATTTCTATTATTTAATGTTATTCAATTTACACATAAAAGCTTGAAAGCTTCTAAATTACATAAAAAATTAAACAAACTCTTTTGCAGAGTTTCTCCAGGATTCGATAATGTTGCGGTTGCGTCTGTGAAATACTCGCGTATGATAATTAGCTAGGTTCCAATGAAAAGTTCGTGCTATTGTGGATTCGCGCAACTCGAATCGCGTAAGATTGAGGTATTATTGTAGAGTCTGTAGTAGACACAGTATCAGTTCCCACAGTGTCAAAGGTAGCTGATTTTTTGCTTCATTTGAGACATAAGAGGAGGTTGTCAGTCTCCACTATTAACAGTTGCAAGGCGATGTTAGCATCTGTTTTTAGACTCCGGTATAAGGATGTATTCAAGGATTCTCTGCTCTCTGATCTTCTTCGTTCATTTAAGGTAGGAGTTCCTAGGAGATATCTTTACCAGCCCCAATGGGACTTAGATGAGGTCTCGATGGCATTACTGGCACCATCTTATGAACCTCTTGGATTGGCTGATCTAAGGTCTTTTCCTTTTGGCACAATCCATGACTAAAAGACTTGGTGAGCTTCATGCTCTTTCTTCAGTTGTGGCAATGAAGGGAGATTTGGTAGTTTCATATTTGCCACAATTCAGGGCAAAATCTGAGACTGAATCCAGACCTCGTCCATCCAAGGGAATATATTATTCATTCATTAGCTGCAATTGTTGGTGGTCAAGAGCCAGATGGGCTCTTATGTTCAGTCAGGGCGTTGAGCTACTACTAGGGTATGGTTACATCAGTAGAGCAGAGACCTAGATCTTTATTTGTACCTTTAAGTAACAGTTCACGACCACTTTCCAAGAATTGGAAGTCCTTTTTGCCGAGAGAAGTAATATCAGAGTTTCAGTCAAATAGGCAGAATATGCTTATTCTAGGGACAAAGGTCCACATAGTTTTAAGGGGTATTCTACTTCCGTGTTATTTTGGTCTAATGCTTCAGTGCTGTCAGTTTTAAATGCTGCTACTTGGAAATCGAATAGTGTTTTTGCTAGTCATTACTTAAGAGATGTACAATATGTATATGATTCTGTAAAATCACTTGGTCCCATTGTTGCTGCTGGCTGTGTGATAACCTAATCGTTGTACCTAGAATAAGAGAGGTATGTACGTATGGTCAGGTGAGTTTGGCTCGCATGTAAGATTAGCGACATGAAAGCTGTGTGAAAAGTCTCTCTCATCACCCCACTTGTATGCTGGCTTAGATTTCAAAAGAAGATGCATGATTGGGACGTCAGTGAATGGAGGTCTGATACTTGCCAATACCTGACTGAGAGAGAAGAGATTGTATGCCTGTGTTTGGAAGTCTAATACTTGCCAGTTCACATGCCATATCAGTCATTACCACTTACTTCAACTCAAAGAGTAGGGAATTGAGCTGGCAGAGTCTGTGAGGTAAAGCATGAGAGTTTGGTGGACTGACTCGGGGTAGAGCTTTATAAGCCACCTTAGGCAGATGGATTGACATAATGACTAACTGACAATCGGCCACAATTTTCTGTGACATTGCAAGCCTGCATTGTCAGTTTTGGTGAGTCACTTTCAGGAGACATTTGAATTTTTAGGTTATAGTTATACAAAAAAGTGTTTGAGTGCCATTAATTGCATCCTGTCATGCAATTTTCAATGTTGGGAATCATGCAAATATTAGTTCTGCAGGTTAGTATGAAACAAATGAGTTTTCAATTTAAAATTAATTTTTGAATACTTACCTGTGGAACTAATAGACACCCTCCCCCATTTTCTTGAGAGGCCAGTCGATACACTTGCTTAAAGGAAGAATTGGTTCATCGAGACCTGGTTTCTTTAGGTACTTAATAATGATATAGTGCATCCAAAGATATGAAAATTATGTACATGTGGACAAGATGAGTATTTTATTTCCCAATATCCCACAGAATCTTTGGCACCAAAGTTTAATGCTGCCTCAGTTTATATATATATATATATATATATATATATTATATATATATATATATCTATATATATATATATATCTATAATAGATATATATATATATAATAATATATAATATATATATATAGATATATATATATATATATATATATATATATATGCAATCTGGTGTGCAGGACATTCAGTATGAAAAGCATCAGCGGGAGTGCGCAGACTGGCATTCAACTGTTTATTTGTTAGGCCTTTATTCTAAGGAGACATTTTAAAATATTTGAAAAGCTTCATAGATAGAACTTCGTATCTGTCATATAAAATGTGATTCCTAATGGTTTTTATTACAAGCTTCAAACATAATTCAGATTTTAAATTCTATTTGTATTTATGTACAATTATAGTCTTAAAATCACCAAGATATATGAATATGATGGAACCTCCTCAAACACTCAACCCAACTTCAGAGTACAACATTCCAATCCAATCTAAATATGTTGATCGCCATCTCTGTTGAAATGGAAATTTCAGTTCAGTGAACTGGTCTATATATGTTTCCAGGAGTGCTCAAGTTATCTCTGGTAAGTTGAAAGCACATTCAGCACAACTTCATCTCTCATAGTGGGATATCATTAGATCTAACGGACTTTTTCCAGGCTCTGTGAGGTGGAAGGGAAGGTGCTTCCATAGGCTGGGGTGTATCCTTGTCGCTCTGGGTTGGTGAAAGGGGTCAGGGCTCCGCCTCCAACAAAGGCATACTGCAGTTCTTCTAGAGTTTTTCCTCGGCTCTCCGGTAGGAAGAAGAATGCCACCAGTGCCAGAACCACATAAACAGAACCAAAGACCATCACGGCATCTTCCAGTCCAATTGCTGTGGTCAAGTCAGGGAAGACCTGTAGGTAAGGATGATCATGTTATAAATCAGTTGAAATCATTGATGGAAAAAAATATTAACTTTTCATAATTTTGTCTTTGTCGACAAGATCTTTTGCAGATCGTAAGTTTGCCTCGTACAGAAAATAAATGGCTTAAAAATTGTTTTCCTGGCAAGTCTTGCATATATAAGACTTTATAAGGGCCACTATATTACAAAATGATGGAAATCGTTAAAAAATAGTATAAATACTCGAAGGGTGGAAAGCTAAAATTTGTTTGTTAAGAAAAAAAAAAAAACCATAAATGTCAAGTGTGACGGGTACCTAGTAGTCATAGATCAACAAGTGCAAAAACTTGTTAGATATCAGCGTTGGTAACTAATGACAGTTTATTATTGTGAAAGTATCCATAGATGCTTACTTGAGTGATAACGAAAAGAAGGATAACAAAGCAACCAGTACAGATGGAGGCACCGAGGGACCTCACTGGAGTAGGGAGTAGTTCGCCCAGAAGGATCCAAGGGACAGGTCCTGCTCCCATGCCGAAAGATGCTACGTACACCATCACAGAAGTCAAGGGGACCCAGCCATACCCTTTGCCGTCGCTGTAGAGAACAGCACCTGTGATATTGGAGGAAAGCAAGAATACTACAGCGATTTCTTGTATTACATTTAGCCACTGAACTCATTCAATGGAGAACTATTCCTGTAAACACTTTCTACATAATTCCAGACCTTATTATGAAGTCTGATTATTTTATCGACGTAGATAACAACATTACCATTTAAGGAAATTGGAAGAATACTAATTAACCTTCCAATGAATTACCAATAACCAAAAACTGTATGTTTAAATAAAAGGAAATGATGAGAAATGATGCTGATGAGACAGCAAAATTACTTTGCTACTGAAAACAAGGTAAGTTTATAAACGAATGGTTTATGAATAATAATAAACCATTCTTGAGAATTTTGTTATAAGGTTATCTATACTGCCATAGCGTTTGAACTGATATGTCCATAAACTTCGAGGTCTACCAAATATATTTTTGATTGGCGTATCACTTGGTCCAGGTTAAACAAAAGAATTAATGCATTTCCGAGAAGCTAACCATCACAACAACTGAGATTAGTTTCCATTTGGTCATTTCTTACCTGTGACATACATCGCCAACCCGCAGACCAATGACGACCCAATGAGAAGAGGTCGGCGTCCCAGTTTGTCGATGGTGCAGGCAGAAATGACGGTGAAGATGAGTCTGCAGATGCCTACGAGTACAGAGCAGGTGAAAGGGTCAAACATCACGCCAGCATTCTCGAAGAAGAAGACGGCATACATGAAAATCACCATAGCACCGCCCAGCTCCCGGAGGACGAACATTGATGTCACCAATATGACAGGTCGGTAGTTTCCAGGTTCTTTGAGAGCTTTTACCTAATTGGGTGAGAATGAGTTGGATTCAGCTTCGAAATACATCATTTACATTTCTTGGTAATGTTCCCTGTTAAGAGTTGTTGTTGCTATACTGAGTGTTCATGATCAGAATACCAATTAATAGTCTTGGATGACTTTGAAACAGTTGAAATTGAACGAAAATAAAACTGGGCTTACATACAGCAAAGAAAGTAACTTAAGGAGTGTGGGTATTATTCAAGTGTGTATAAATGGAAAATGGGTCGAGACAACTAATTAATAGGGTCCGTGATCTCGGGGTGTACTTGGATTGTGGCTTGTCACTCAGTCTACTACAAATGAATAATATAGGAAAAGTTGCTGGATAGCATCTCAAGAATATAGCCTTTTTGAGGACATATCTGGATGAGAGTTCTGTTAAGAATCTGTCATGAAGTGTGTTATAAACTGTATAAAGTATTATAACTCGGTGTGCTATAAGTTACCCAACGTACAGCTCAAGAAACTCAAAAAACCGCAGATTATAAACAGAGCTGCTAGACTAATAAAAGGTGTTGTTCCACAGGACAGTATTAACCCTGTCTTAATCGATTTGTTTTGGCTTCCGGTGAAGGCCGCGAAAATATTCAAGTTATGTGTTTTTGACCAATCAAATTGTTAAGACCGGCTCTCCTCGGTATTTGAGTGACCAGTAAATCGACCTGGTACAAGACTAGTTACAGATGGTTTCAAGTTTTTCCTCAGTCTGTCTCTCCAGAGCCTTTGAATTTGCAGCTCTTACATTAAGGGGGTTTCACACGGTCAAACATATTCATGAACACGTTTGATAACACGATGTTTGAGAGTATGTTTGAACGTGTGAAAGGGGTAAACATGTCGGACCAACGTGTTTGAATGATTTGGAAGGATGTCTGATCTGGTCTGACTTTTGTGGGCGGAGCTTGCTGGTTCGTGTTTAAAGCCTAAACGTCTGAATAAGCATCAGTCTCCAAGCGTCATACTTATTCAGTTCTCGAGGTGGTAACATCTTTAAGCAGCTCCTTCACTGACAAACAGACTTTGCTATTTCCAAGTAAAATTACAACATGAGTGATGTGTGCGTCGTTAAAGACAAAGAAAGACATATTATGGTTGATTTCATAGAAATATAAGTGAAACACTTAGCACTGTGGAAGGTAAAATCTAAAGATTATTCTAATAAGAATTTAAGAAATATGGGTATCGAGGAATTACATGCAAAACTAAGATAACTTGACCCTCAGTGCACGAGGCAGGATGTGACCAAAAAAATCAACTGTTTTTGTAGTTCTTTCAGAACTACGAAAACTTGAAAGCTCCAAGAAGTCTGGCAAATCACCTAATGACATACACCCACTCTCTGTTATTTTGAAGACTTGATGTTCATTTGTGACCAAGAGTTACCAAGAGAAAGTGCATTAAATTTGGATTGTGTTGATGAAGGGTTGAGTTGTATGGTTTTATCGTGTTATGTATATATCTATCTATATATCTGTCTAATTATGTATTTTACTTTATTTATTTACTTAATTGTTATTAATTGTTTAATTATATATTTTTGTTATATATTTATTTATTTATTTGTTTATTTATTTATTTATTTATTTATTTATTTATTTATTTATTTATTTGCATTTATTTATTTATTTATTTATTTATTTATTTATTTATTTATTTATTTATTTATTTATTTATTTATTTGTGCATTTATTTATTTATTTATTCTTTGGCATTGGGTAGATGATGTTAATCAGCTTTATGGTCACTTTGATATAAGGATTTAAAATGTTTCCTGACTTATTAAAATAATTTGCAAATTCATACAAATCTGGATTACAACATATTATTTTATTAAGATTCTAAATGGCCACCCTAATGGATTTCCTTATAACGGTGTCTTTATGAGTAATGAATGGAGGCTTGAGCGCAATCACTATCCCAGTTGCCATCACCTCGTCTTGGGTAAGAGCCATGTTGCTCCTTTTCCTCTTCGTTCCGACTGAGGTTGTCTGTCTCTTTGGTTTGAACGTGTAAAAGCTCTCCAAGCATGTTGTGTTGGAGGTTAGATAAGCGCGTTGAACAACATTTTTGACCGTGTGAGACCCCCTTCATACAACAAGCTTCCTCTTGAGCTGAGGCAGATTGAGGATTTGAAGTCTTTCAAAAAGAAACTTTAAACCTTTTTGTGTAATCGATGCTATGATATGGAAGATCAAACAGTGAATGTGGAATCTTCTGTGTGGTCAAATACATCTGATGAATAAACTGTTCATATGATAATGGAGGTCATGTGAGCACTATGGAAGTGGTGCGGGTCCTGGATAAGCCCTCCACAAGTAACAAGCGTTAGTTTAATATGCAGTGAAACTAACAGCCTTACACAGTAATCAAAATAATACACTGACGGCATACCTGTTTCCATATGGATCCATTTTGTTCCTGGGCAGTGAGGGCATCTCTGATTGAATTAAGCTCAGTGTCTACATCGTGTTCTGGAGCGCGAAGCTTCATGAGAGCTCTGTGAAATACATATGGTACAAGGTCAGATTAAGGTGACTCAGTTAATTTTACTATGAAGAGCTTAGTTGCCAATTCCAGAGGATGTCCATCAATGTGTCACGAGTCACATTCGTGAATACATTCTTTTTTTTTCATTTTTTGTCGTTTTCTTTGAATGATTTGCAGAATACGTAGCTAGCTTTCTTTCATTACCAAAAACGCAGTGTACAGTTAATGAAACTCGACGTTCTTGAAAAAAAAAAACCACAATCACATTATAAGTTCTTTCGCAACGCTTGCTACAGTCGTAATTATCTAACCACAATTAACTAAAACTGACAACTAAGACAACAAAATGTGAAATAAATGCCATTTATCAAACGACATAACTGCAATTCCTCCTATGATTAAGATTCAGTGACAGAAAACGGGACCCGGTCTTCCAGCAAAAAGAAAAAAAACATTCCTCCTCCTGACAGAATGTTCAAATAACCAGCAGTTTTGAAGGACTGGTAAGCGTGTTATAAACAGCTTCAAATAGGCCATGAAGACGAGCCATGCCAGAGTTCTCAGACTAATAAAATTTGCACTGGCTTCCGGAGGCCAGAATGATAATCGTTACGTGTTTTGACACACCAAGTTAAGAGCGGCTCTCTTTTTCGGCATTTGACAGAGAAGCCGTCAACAAGGAACAAGTTTGCATTGTGACCAAGAATGATGTCCAGGTTTAAGTTATACAGGATGGCTCGGGTGAATAGATTTACGTACAAACTTTTAACATTTCTGATGGGGCGTTGGAGCGGTTTCACAAAAGTTTTACTGTATAAAATCTCCATTCAAATGAAATACTAAATCAGTGGTTCTCAACCTGGGGGGCGTCAGCAATTTCTAGGGGAGGCACGAGCCCTAGGGAAAAATTAATAAAAAAATTCTCTAATTATATTCTTTATTCTCTTAACAAAGGTGGGGAACTAATATTTAGAAGTTTATGAAAAAATGCAAAAGTATCACCTTACTTTCCTAGAGTCTACTAATCTAGTTAGGCTCGTTGGGCTTACAATGTTTTGTAATTATTGACCTCCTTCCCTATCCCTCGAAACCCCTTCTTTTTCTTTTCTTTTTTTCTGGGAGGGAATTTTACTCACATATGCAAGGGGGGCGTGGAAGGAAGGACCGACTCTAGAGGGGGCGTGGTCATATAAAGGTTGAGAACCACTGCAATAAATAGTCCCGCTAAAGATAGATATAGCATTCACGGTAGTGGTATTGTATTGGAGGCCATACCCAATTACGTCAGTTAGGTTGCGATCAGGTTAGGCTGAATTCCAGCAATGTTTTCTCTGGCCTCTATTTAAATGTCTAATATCTGCATTTTGTTGTTGTAAGAAATAAATCTGTAGGGGAATTGAAAATCTTCACAACAGAAATGATGAAGTAATGGCTTTCTAGTATTTGTATTTTACCAAACCATTTGTCAGTTGACATGATTCAGATTTTAGCATTAAGGTATCTCGATCATTATGCAATTAGGATTGTTTACCATAAAAGTGCTACTCGCAAAAAATATAAACAAGGCGTGATTCGATCTCCAGCTTACTCAGAACGCATGTAAGATTTTCCACTCATAAGTCGTAAACATTATATTCTTAACTTTACGTGAAGTATTCTTCGTAATTAATACTCATACTTTGTACTAATTATAATAACAACAAGGATCAAATGAAAAGGAAACAAATTAAGCACATTCATAAATTTTGTCGTAAGTGGAAACACAAAGTAATTGAACAGAAACATAGCCTAAATTCAGTACACCAAATTATTTAAAATGCGCTTAAAATCTACGGTCAAATAGAGCCTTGTTTCACCAACGGAAATAAAAATAAATATGCTCTATTTTAATATTAGTAATGATTCATTTCTGTAATGTTTAACATGCACATTATTCCTTTTTTTTTTACATTGTCATTCTAATAAATAAATCATATATATCTTATCCAAAAATTCCTGTATCTTTAACTTGCGCGAAACACCTTTTTCAGACCTTTTTAGGCTTCTCCATAAGGCTTTCCTACCCACTCACCCCATCAAGAACAACAACAACAAAGTAGTTTGTAGGTTTACTCCCCGGGTAAGCAAAAAAACATGTTTACAATGCTAGATTCTAAGTCGAGTTCTGTTACTAAATGTATTAAAAACACTGCAAGCACTACTGACCTGAGTGCGAGTTTTTCCTTGCCATTCTTGAGGAGCCAGTATGGAGATTCGGGCACGAACAGGAGAGCAGCGTTAATCGGGAAGAGAATGACACCGCAGACCAAGGTGGCGCTCTCCCAGTCCAAGAAACGAGCCAGAACGTAAATCAGCAGCATACCAACACTTACCATAATCTCTGGCAAGGAAGACAGCAGTCCTCGCACGTCAGCTGTGCACATTTCAGCTAGCAGAGGCTGGAAAATATGCACAAGATCATTTTGAATTACAGTAAATATTTTCCTGAGCTGTATTACAGATGGGGTATGACTTCCTATGTAGGTTTAAGCCCCTTCCACACGGTGGGGAAAGACACGACGGGCACTCGGATTTGCCCGTCATTCTCTCGCTTTTAAACAGTGTTACCAGAATAAACAGTCCAAGGCAGGCAAACCTATGACCTGAACCACACTGGTGATCGCCATCCACCCACAAAATTGGTAACAGCGTCTGCCCGCCATGCATTTGCCTCTTGTGTGGAAGGGGCTTTAGTCTTGCTGCCCCTCAATAATATTTTTTTTTTTTTTTTTTTTTTGCGTAGAATTCATAAGTGCAAGGCTGTCGCAGCTATTTCACAGACTTCATTAAACCCTCACCTCTCCCATTCTCACTGACGATAGAGCAAAAAATATGCTTTGAACAGGTGCAATGGCTACTCAGTTCTAACAAGATGTTTGTCATTTCTCACTTTCACGTCAGTCATTTCTGCCATAACAAAAGTCCCGTCGGGAGGATTAGCTCTTAATCCCTAGTTAATTCTTGGCTAAAGGGAAGCGCAGAAAAATTAGGGAAAGATAGCCCTACAGGAAGTATATATATAAACATATAGTGCTGTCTTAGATCATTCTCCTTACCTGTATGATAGTAGTCAACATGAATCCTACGGCTCCCGTGATGATTCTCCCAATATATATCCAAGGCAGAGATTCTGACACTGCCATAAGGACCCACCCTAAAGCTGCAGGCAGCAGCATGGAGCTGATAACTCGGCAGGGACCAACGTACTCCACAAGTGCGCTACAAAACAGTGTAGAAAACATGGCGGCGATTCCTGAGCTCGACACTGGACAAAGAAAATAGCAACTATCATTTAAGGGTATTTTTTCTTTAATCAACCGGCTGATCACAGGCTTCTGGCATTTATAAAGAATCTGATGATTATTAAAACTGCTGTGGCTATTGGTAGCACTGAAAAGATGAGTATGTTATCAATATGCTGTGTTTCAGCAAGGAAATTTTGAAATTTTTTTTATGTATACATACATACATAGGCAGCTATCAAGGTGAAGATAAGTGAGGCCAATTCGATATGAAATGGTTTTTCCTGACTAAATATTTCATAGTCTATTCTCAACCAAATGGAGGAGCAAGTGATGGGTGTAATGCCAAGACGAGGGACAGCTGGAGATATACCTGATCATTACTTGGTTGAGACAAATGTGAAAATGGCAATAACTTGAAGAGGAAGAGATGAAAGAGTGGCTGTCAGTGCATTAATGAAGTGACTTTTAAAAGAGGGAAGTCAAGAGAAAATGGATGAAATATGGGCCAGGTTTAAAATGAGGGCTGTGGAAGAACTGGATGGCGATTATCTGAAATTTCATGACCCATTAGGAAAGCAGGGAGGATTTGTAGTGAGAGGAAATCATCACACAATGGTGGGATAATTAAAGAAAGAGAGTAAAAGATAATTTGATATCAAGCTGCTTGGCACAGGAAATCGTGTGCAGAAGGAAGGATATGGTAATAAAAAAGGAGGCAGGAGAGAGAAAAAGAAGGCCAGTCATAAAATGAAGTTTGAGGGTGAGCGAGAATTGTAGAGAGAGTCAGTTACACTAAAGGAAAGCAAATGCAAATAGGAAATTTATTGAGCAAATAAAAGAAAGAATGCTGAAGCAGCTGTTGAGGACATGAGTATATCAGTTGAGAAGGTGAAGCACTGAAAGACCAACCCAGGAATTAAAGGGTTATAAGAGTGAAGCTGTGGTATGATGATAGTGTGACTGAGTGACTGGCCAGAGTCTGAAAGGTGTTTCTGGGTGAGGTAAAGATTCTGAAGGAATGGGTGAAAGGAATAATGGTTCGTTCCATCACATAAAGGTAGAGGAGATAGAAGTGACTAAGAATAGGGGCATAATGTTACATAGCATATTAGGGAATGTGTATGGCAAATTTTTGCTTAAGAAAGGAAGAGTTGACAGAAGGATTCATAGGAGCAGAACTGTAGTTTTGGACAGGGGAGAGGGTTTGTGGAACAAATGCTTGTTATGAAATAGTTCTGTGCAAACTTTGGAAATAAAAAGTTGTAAGTGGCATAAATGGATCTAGAAAAGGCTTTGGGCTGAGCAAAGCAGAGGGTGTTGAGGATGAGTAGTCTACAATAAAACTGTTGAAAGTGAATTTTTTTTTTTTATGTTTGAAGGAAAGTATAGGCTAGAATTTACAGAGTGGAGAATGAGAGGTTTAGTGTAAAAGTGGATCATTCATATGCATGTATGTCTCCATGACTGTATATGTCTTTTTGGGCAGCTATCGGAGAAGTCAGAGAAAGATGTTAGGAGTAGGCAGAGCGTTGTGGAATAAGAAAATAAACCATGAATGGAGCTTGGAGAAAGTTGAGTGAGGAAAAAGGTGAGAGCAAATGTGTACAGTAGCAAGATTATGCAGTAAATGGGAACCAGAAAGATGGAACAATTCATGTTAACTCTGAATGGAAGAAGAATCAAAGCAGTTAAATAACATATATGGGCAGTTGAGAGTTAAACTGGATGATACAAGAAATGGATCATAAGAACAGGAAAAGCAACTGAGTATGTTATGTGCAAAGGGAAGAACTGGAATGTATTTAATCTAAAGTGGAAAAGTATGAAGAGATTGTTGATCTGTCCCTCCCTTATAGGAGTGATTTGTGGATGTTGAATGCTGTGGGACGGAAAAGGGTAGCTGTTGAGATGGACACATTGCATAGTATATGTGGCACGAGAAGAACTGAAAAGTGAGAGATATGGAGAAAAGAAATGGTAAAACGACTTCTGTAGGTGAGGTATGGATGAGTATTTTGAAATGGTTTGTCAAGTGGAAAGAATAGAGGCTAATTGAGAGATGGAAAGGGTACATTACTGAAATGTTTGTTAGGGGGAGAGGAAGACTTAAAATGCTGCTGGAGAGAATTAGTATTGGAAAGTAAGGGCCATATTTCCCAACAGCACAAGAGTGCATGAGGGTTTGAAGCACTGCTGAAAAGCTTCTTTGAAAGTGTATGATGGTGTATGTTGTGTTAGTTTTCTGCACATGTTTCATTCACGATTCAGGGGCTATAGTGTAGATAATACACTGACAGTTTTGTTCTTTTGATCTCTAGAGCCATCTCAATTAAAGGAAATGGCTTAATACCTAATAGTAGGCTACCCACACTCACAATAAACAAGCAATCCTTATATTACACCTAATTAACCAGTAGAGCTAGTAGTATCAATTGTAGTAGTTTTAAAGTGACCGAACACTCACCTAACCACTGCTGATCATTTCGCGTGATGTTGAGAGGTATGGTTTCGTCCTCCATAATCCTGGACACCTCCACAGACCAACCAACGACATTTCCGGTGCATATGATGGCGACTCCTATCGTACATGATGTTATAATCTGCAGGCCATGAAAAACAACCATTAGATAATGAACTGCTTATTTACAATCTTTAAAGGCCGCCACTAACGTTTGGTCATACCTGCGCAGTTATGCCTGCACAGTCGGCCTGTGCAGGCAAAACTGAACCCACTAATGTTTAGTTTTGCCCGCACAGGTATAACTGAACGTTAGCGAGTTCAGTTTTGCCTGCACAGGCATAACTGCGCAGCGATTACTGAACGTTAGCGGGTTCAGTTTTCCCTGCACAGGCCGACGTTGTAGGAATAACAGCGCAGGTATAACTGAGCGTTAGTGGCTACCTTTATGCAGTACTGTATTTATTTATCATAAACGCTGCAGTGAAGGCATACAGAGAGGGCAGCTTAAGAGTGTCTATCTGATTCAGTCTGAAGGAAAAAAACAGAACAGAATTAGAGGCAAAAGGGTGAACAGTACTAGGAAACCATCTTTTTCATGATAGTTGTAGATGCTCGTGGGAACCTGAGACATACAGTTTGCAATGCAGGGTGCCATGACATAGTATTAAAGGTTATGAGTGGTGTACCTGTCGCCACCTGTATATAAACCAGGCTTTAAAAGTCGTCATCGTGATCCCTGGTTTGGGTTCGTGGACTTGGCCTATGCACCGGTGACTCCGACGACTTCGTCAGCTTATCCTGCACTTACTATATGACCAGTTCTCTGAAAAGAAACAAAGAGAAAATGTTATTGTGAATGATGAACCCACTGAATGACAGTAAATTGTACTGACCACTGAGAATTTTGTATAAAATTTTTATTGTTAAGCAGGACCTGAGACTGACAACGAAAAAGGAACAATTTTTTTTTTTTTCAAATCCTCATAGTAGCACGAGTCTTCAAATGGAGAAACAAATCCACAGTTATGTAAATGTACATAAATTTAAATTTAAAACTTAAAGGATAGCTTTCGATTCCCGAAAACTATCCTTAAAGTTTTAAATTTAAATATATGTACATTTACATAACTGTGGATTTGTTTCTGCAATAATATCATCGTTTGTGCAAAAAAGACAATCTTCATCCTGTCTTCAATAGAAGAACCCGTGTCGAGGGAAACAGGACAGGGAGTTAGCAATAGCTACTAAGAATAGAAAAAAGCGCCATGACAGGCGGGCAGCAAGTTTTGTTCCAGCGGAATGGACGGGAAAAGCATAAAACTCAAGCGTTTGCAAAAGGGTAATTCAATTGCCTAGTTTCTAATATATTTGAAAAAAGCTTCGGAATTCTTCTGTCACTGTCGATTCTGGAATGAACCCAGTTGAAGAAGGGAGCTCCTCAGCGGCGTGGTTGGTATGGTATTAGCGTCCCACCTCGGTGGTCGCGGGTTCGACACTCGGCCATTCCATTGAGGAGTGAGAGATTTGTATTTCTGGTGATAGAAGTTCACTCTCGACGTGGTTCGGAAGTCACGTAAAGCCGTTGGTCCCGTTACTGAATAACCGCTGGTTCCATGCAACGTAAAAGCACCATACAAACAAACAAACAGTTGAAGAAGGACGTAGAACAGATTTGCAAAGCAGGTAGTACTACAAAGGAACACCAGACAAGCGGGGCTTCCAATGCTGCAAAAGTCACTAGACCCAGCATTCGTAGACGTGACTCCTGATGCTTCTGAAGGATTAAGTCGGTCATGTGCCTAGCGAGAGAAGGGGTTGGGGGATTTTAGCAGGATCAGTTGTTAAGTTTACAATTCCACCCTTCCACCCCGCCCCTCTCCCTCTTTTTCCGTGGGAGAAGTCAACTATACTGAAGCTTGGAGGGAAGCAGGGAAATAGGTCATGATGACGACACAGTCTAGTTGAAAAGGTTTTGGGATAATCCTGGCTATCTTATTACAATTTTGAAGATAAGGTAGAAACTAATAAATACATGACACCTCCGAGGCATAAAGCAAATATGACACATAATGCAAGTTATTACTAATATATACACGAGACTTGAAAGTTTGGATTTCTGATTATTTGCCTTATTTTTATTTAGAAAACAACCAACGGAAATGAGGTGGTTCGAAATCATCAAACTTTGAAAATATTGGATGCGGGTGCATAGTCTTAATCTAGTAAGGGCTTTTCTTTCTTATTTAAAGATGTCACTTAATATTAGCAACAATTTCAGATTTTTACCTAGGATTATTGAATTGTTAAAGATTTAGTATTCAGAAATATACGCCTACTAAGTATTTCAAGCCGTTGTCGCATAGGTTTTCTTGAATATCTTTTTAAATCTCAGCTGTATCTTCTTGATATTTTGGCACAGCATGTTTGAGACCCTCCCGTAATTTTGGGCAATATACAAGAATTTATTGATTATGGCAGTATGCTCTTGAAAGTTTTCAATTTCCTCGACATTCGCTGTAGATCCGAACATCGGTACCTGACTTCGTAGCTGAAGAGTAGGAGAGAAGCCCCGCCCATTCGTTTCTCTCTGTCTCAAACTTATGAATGGAAGAGTGTACTAAGATATGGCCTTTTTACGTTGTATCCAAATTAGTCTATACATTAAAGTTTATCTGTATTACATTATTTTGAGAGATTATTATAACCTCGTGGTTCATTTTCAGTATATAGATAAAGATCAGCGGACCGACAGAAAATCACAGGGCCAGTAGTTTCCTTGCTTTCAAGTATGTTTATTTTGTCTGACATGCGCAAAGGTCTGCAGTCACCTAAAGCTGCAAGCATACATCCATCGAACTGTGTCCCCGTAGCTGCAACCCTTTTCGCTCCATTTACTATACCTCCTTTCATATTCTTTCTTCATAACATTCATAGTGCAACTGCTTTGAAGTTTTCCTCCTGTTACACCTTTGGCCTAAATTTTATATTCAACTCCACTCAACCAACCGTGTGTATCAGCATGGCAAAGGTGTTAGGGTATTGTCATCGTGGATGCCACAATGCATTTGCATTACAGCTGCTCGCTGCATATAATGCAGGAACGCAGCCAATGGGCTAAGAATTTCACTGAAAAGGTAAGTCATAATCTCTTGAAGGCTTCCTTTAACATACATTCACCGGAACTTGATTGAAGATTTTAAAACTCTTCTATCAAATTGACAATTGTAGCATTCTGTGGAAGGATTTGTTGCAAATTGTGTTCTTAGTTTCGTCGTAAAAACACCAGTGGCGACTATAGTAGATTCACATCAACGGTGCATTTGATGTCTAGGCCCGTCCCTTACGACAGGGCTGGAAACTCTTAGTCTCTCCGAGAGCTCACATAGGCAGGATGTATGTTCCATCGCTCCTGGGAGATACGTCTTTCAAACGTATACCTCAGGAGAGGTGGAACATACATCCTGCCCATGTGAAGTCTCTCGAGAGACTGAGAGTTTCCAGCCTTGTGATTGGCTCATCAACAGCCAATCAGGAGCGTCGTAAGGGACGGGCCTAAACATCAAATGCACCGTTGATGTGAATCTACTATACCATGGCGATATGAATGGTCAATATTGTTCCTCCGATGGCTGACATCGCTACTTTTACTATCGCTTCATGAATCAGCTCAATTCAGACCATCGCTTCATGAACCATCGGTCCTGGGCAAGAGACAATGATCCTTACAATGCCATGGTAACAGAGGATAGTCATCGCCCCACGTCTGCAATATCTTATAGTAATCAAACCTGGCTCACTGCCACGCCATTCTCATGGTAATAATAAATAAAACATACATGATATACAAACATACAAACGCCTATATGAAAAATATTGAATAGGAAATGGTTATTGTCGGTAATTCAAAACGTAAAAAGCCACATCGTAGTACTCTTCAATTCATAAGTTTGCGAGAGAAACAAGTGGGCGGGGCTACCTTCTTAACTCACTAGCTGAGCCAAGGATAGGTGTTCGGATATCTACAACGAATGTCGAGGGAATTGAAAAAATTTCAAGAGCATATTGCCTTAATCAGTACATTCTGGTACTTCATTATATTGCCTAAAATTACGGGATAGTCTTAAACATGCTGTGGCAAATTATCAGGAAAATACAGCTGATATTTGAAAAGATATTCAAGAAAACCTATGCGAAGCGGGTTTTAAATAGTCGTTTGGCTCAAATATTCAGTCCAAACTTTATAAGTTCACTTGTGAGAATCTGCAAACATTTTCTCCTTCTATAAGACCCTGTCACTTAACTAAACGCCTCTCTTAGCGCAGACATTTAAGTCGTATAAGAACTCATTAGAAGAACTTTGAATTCGCCCGTGAATTATCTGTATAGTTGTATAATATAAATTCCTTTACCGGCTACATGAATGCACTTCATGGACCATTTTATGACATCTCGGTGCTGTTACCGTGTTAAATTTTTCAGTGTCATTGTCATCTGTTTTTATATGATAATTCATATTATTTTCAATTTCAAAATCGAAATCTTCAAACATGAGGTTGGTTAAGTAGGTCTATGGAACAAGTCCCCTTCCCTCGTCATGGTGGAGATGAGTCTACTTTTATTCGCAGAAAATAGAGTTCCGAGTCTATACTTAAGTCTATCTGGTCTGGATGACCTTAAGGACCATTCACGTGACTTTCCCGTAGGGGGTTAGTGTCGTCAGTGGACCTCATGCGGTGCACTGTAGACATTACTTAAGGTTCTTTGCAGCTTGCCTTCGGCCCCTAGCTGCAACCACCTTCGCTCCTCTTACTGTACCACCTTTCGTATTTTCTTTCTTCCATCTTACTTTCCACCCTCTCCTAACACTTGATTCATATTGCAACAGCTTTGAGGTTTTTCTCCTGTTACACCTTTCAAACCTTTTAGTGTCAGTTTCCATTTCAGCGCTGAATGACCTCATAGGTCCCAGTGCTTGGTCTTTGGCCTAAATTCAACATTCAACTCAATTCAATTCGCGTGATTATGCCACCAGACAAATGCTCTACAGTCTACAAAGTCTTGAGGTGATTCTTAAAATGTAAAGTTAAAAAAAGAAAAAAAAAACTTTCATAGACAGATTTGCCTGAAAAGACCGGTTGCTGATAAACAGAGTTATAATTAATACTCCTCTCTCTCTCTCTCTCTCTCTCTCAAAAGGCATCATATCTTTGGATATTCAATTTCAGATTGCTCATATGAAATATAACTTAAACAAGGTACTATTCATCTGCAAACTAATCTTTGTTGATAAGGGATGTGAAATCTGGTGTTGATTTCCAGTTAACTGACTTCAGTTATCCTTTGTCTTTATGATATCTTAATGAGCAACTTCACCGCATACTTGAAACTCTGCCTTTGCTGCCCACTGACACATCAGTGTATTTCGCAGACACTACTAGTACTCATTATAACTTGCTCGTACTAATCATTTTACGATTACTTAAATCTGAAACATTTTACGATTACTAAAATCTGAAACATTTTACGATTACTTAAATCTGAAACATTTTACGATCACTAAAATCTGAAACATAGCCTTCATTTTCTAGATAGAATTCAGAATCAAGTGGATTATTTCCCATTATTTGTAATAGTGAGCCTGAGCCATTAAGAGGTGTGGTTTGATCTAGGCTACTACATAAGAAAGATGGTTGTCAATTATTTTTGGGTTCTGCCTTCCGTATGCTTAAAGTCACGCCTAAGTTCCTCGAATACAACGGTAAAATGGCATTCATAATGAATATTTAAAAAAATAGTTTTTACTAAACACAGGAGACCATCGGCAGACCTGAACAGCTGAAAAGAGATTCTGTCGAATGTCGAAATATCTGGAAGAGCCAATAAGCAATAGGTTAGTTACTAAGCGAAGGAAAAAGTACCCAAGTGTTCCTGCGAGGTAGAAAATCACACCCAAGACTGTGAAAGGTCATGATACAAAGGTCTGTGGTATACAGCCAAAAATGTGACGACAGTGTTTACATGGTCACCACCCTATGTAGAAACAATGTGGCACCTGAATTAGTCTAGTAGCCGCAAATAGACGCACCTAGGACGAGATGCAGACCATTTTCTCTACTGCTATTACGTTGCTTCTGCTGCTATTATTAGTATTATTTCAACAAGGTAGAAAATGGACAGTCAAACCATCAGGAGGCAGAGCCAGAAAGATAAAACTATACTGTTTTTTTCCATCTGTCCATCAGCCTGTGGTGGTCGCGCATGGTAACTGCGTCCTGGGCTTTAAATAGTTACGCTATGTGTAAATTTTAGGTAAATAAAAGAATATCTTGGTGTACATTTGCAACTGAAAAGTGTTTTAATAATTTACTGTATGCGAATCACACCGTTAATATTCGAAATAGGAATTATTTAAAGCCCGGGACGCAGTGTTACCATGCGCAAACACCACAGGCGGATGGACAGATGGAAAAAAACAGTATTGTCGGTAGGCCTATCCGCCGCCTTCTCCCATACCATACTGACCAGTGCTATTGCTTCTGGAACTTTGACCTCCTGTATATCCACTGTTTCTTTTTTCTCTGTTTGTTGAGGTCTTGAGATGCAAAGTCCTCATCTATTGAAAAAATAGATGGTTTTATTGTCCCCTTTTCACGATTTTTGTGGTACTGAATTATAGTATGATCTAGGTTACACTTGGGTATAACATGTAAAGACGTAAAATAGAAAATTAAAAGATTGACGTATATTTCTCTGTTCGAGATTCAGCTACACAAAAGAAGCATAGCAATGATTAAACTTCTGCTCTTAATCTCTCAACTGAATGAGCTTTAGTCTTAGTTTGTCAGCTTTGTCTATATTAAAGTCCCTTTTCCCTGAGGTCACTGTCATTTCCTGCATTTTGGTGGTATGTGCCAGTCAGCCGTTAACTGTCTTCTACTGGATTTCAATGACAACTTTTAATGAACTGGGTCTAGTGATCTCTGGAGTTCTTCTAAAAGGACTGTTTATATTATGAAGCCGCCTAACCTGTTCCATTCC
>NC_061094.1:16266675-16316675 GCF_015104395.2 Macrobrachium nipponense | reverse complement strand
TGCAGAGAAGGAGAGTCTTTAGTTCTTTTTTAAATTTGCTTTCTTCTTGTATGATCTTCACTCCAGGCGGTATTTTGTTGTCTAGTCTCGGTGCGCAATGTTCAAATGCTCTCTCACCCGACTTACAATTTGTTCTAGGTTCAAATAGCCTATACTATGCTTCGCTTGCATGTCTCATCACAATAGTCATTCTAGGTCTAAAGAAACTGAGGCAGTTTCTTAGATGTGTTGGTTCCCCATATTTTAGTGCTTTAATATCTTCCAGGTGTGGCAAACGTTAGTAAATTTAAAATTGAAAGGTTATTTTGTCTTCCAAAAATGTTTCGTGTGAAGTTCCTACTTTAAAATGCTAATTAATAAAAACTGTTACTGTGCCTTTCAAATAAATGCCTTTCGTGTGAATCTTCTACTGTACTTTAAAATATCAATTAATAAAAATTAATTGCATTTTTCTATAAAAGCCGTTTATTCTATTTTAAATATTAATTATTCTGCTTAATATGCTTTGCGGCCCTTTGAATTCTATTCTTGCTTTTACTGGGAGGCAATGTAGCTCGATTGGTGCCGGGGTTATTCTGTTACGGTAACGTAATCCTTTTATTAATCTGGCGGCTCTATTTGGTACTCCTTGCAATTTGCATAGGTAGTTAGGAAGACCGTAGTATATAACGTTGCAGTAGTCAAGCCTCGAAAATATTTGGTTACAATTTTCTGTTTTCAGATGTCTTAAGCTAACTCTGGTATTTGCAAGATGTGTAGGCCTAGGCCTCAATTAACTTTATATTCCTTTGTGAACTGTATTAATGCAGAATCAAAGATAATTCTGGGCACAATATTATTACATCTTGTTGACGTACTACCATGTGACTAATCGGTCCGATGTGATGCTTCACTTATAGATGCATAAAGAGAGAATTGTTCTGTATAATGATTTATTATGAGAATTCATTTCTTACTTGTCTGACCCAAGCAAAATGATCCACAGTCCATGGGTGGGATTATATAAAAGAAACTGATCCCTGGGAGATCTGGAGGGTCCTCCTTATGTAAACAATGACATATTCTTTAAATACTTTCTTCAAAGTAGTTCACGAAGTTATCGGCCATGTTTTTGTAGTCACTAGTTACTACATCGGGTAGAAGTGTTTCTTTCTTAAGAGTCCCAATATTCAGGCTAAATTGTCGTGTATTTTCGAGGGATTTTTCTCTTCACTAAACATTTTATTTTAAAATGTATTTTCTTGGATTTCATTATCAAGTCGTTGTACTGGTTTCTGGCTGTTTTTTATACTGTGACTAATTTTCATTGCTTGATTCTTTCTATCTTTTCCATAGATCTTTCATTTTTCTTAACTTCACGTAATTCACTGTTAAACCATTTGGCATTTTCTTTGACTATTATTTGCCTTGTCACTTCTGGACATTTATCATTGTAGCTTGGCGCCAATATACTTTTGCAGTAGACTATAAAACAGCTTGCAAATACTTGGTCGCCTGTCAAGGTACGACTCAAATTACACCTGCACCCCTGGCTTGTTTCTTTATTTTCTTTATGCTCTCTTAATAAATTCCTCAGCTATAAAGTTGGTTTTGTTTCTGTAGGTGATACTCTTTTTCAGTGTATAGACTTTAAAGATATTTATGCTAAATGTAAGTAACTAGTTTACGTATTGGAGATATCGGGCATTCAGGCTCAACTTGTCAGTCACTCACAATCTGGTTTTTGTTTTGTATCGCTTTAATTATAGATCAATGGTATTGGTTCAATAATACGTCTAGTATCTCACAACATTTATGAGGTCGTGGCTTTCACGTAACTATAAATTCTCTGACATATTTGTCATTATTATCATCTAGATGTAGGTTGAAGTCTCCACAAATCAGTCAATTTCTGTTATCAACTAACAAGTCGAGGAAATCACTGATTCGTCTAGGAACGATCTCTTACTTGTGCTTAGTGGGTTATAAACTATTATGATTTGTATGTGTTTTTTTTATGTGTGAGTGATTTTGGTTTGATGTATTCAAATGTACTAAACACTTTTTGGTTTGTTACAGATACTCTGTATACTTTTTTTTGACAAAGATTCCCTCTCCACCACCATTTTTGTTTTCTCTCGGTATATGGTAGAGGTTGTGAGACCTGGCGTCGTTTCTTTCATTTTTTAGAATAATAATAATTTACATTGTTGCTTAGCCAAGTGTCAGCTAGCATGCATATATCGAGGTTGTGATCATTAAATAGATTTCTAATACTGTTGGTTTTATTTCCTACGGATCCGCATTATTTTTCACTTTGACACATGTTCTTTATATACTAAGCACTTATTACCATCATATGTTTTATGTTTAGTATCATCATGGCCTTTCTTTTACAGTTTTTACATTTTCAGGTGGTGCTAGTAATTTTGATTTGTGATTTTCACCTCATGTAGGGCAAAGTCGGTCATTTTCACTATTTGTTGCGCTATGACCAAATTCCTAACATTTATAGCATTGATGGGGCATGTAACAGTCGTACACACTGCAACGGCTATACAGTGTACACAACTTGCCACATCTATCATAGATGACCTTTCGTTTTGTGGAGAGCTTGAGATGATAGTATAGTGCTTATATTTGTCATCTTTGGCTTTCATTTCCTTTACAATTTTAGGTCGTCATTTTCAGAAAATAGTACTTATCCATGGATTTTTCTTTATAATGTTATTGTAAATGTCATCTTCGTCCTTGAGGACATATAGTACTGCTCTTATTTTGGGTTTAAGTTCACCCTTCTCATTCACTGATATATTACTGATTTCCTGAACCTCCATTTTTGCCTTTTCCAAATTTTACCTATCGGGGAATCTTACAAATAAGTGCCCATCTCTTGTCGTCTTAACCTGTTCAACTGGCGCCGTTATATTACTCAGAATTTACCTCTTCTCATTTACTGCTGTGCTCTCTTCGTTTGCAGATTTGATCATAAGCGCTTCGTATTAACGACGAACTCAACTTGGGGCAGACTGCAGCTCGTGCAAGTGGTCTGTCTAGTTGTCCTTAGAAACTTTCTCTCATGAATCGAAACGCTAAAATAAATTCCTATGAACTGAAAACGCAGTCATTTATCCTTCTGCGACAGATGACAGAGTTCGTGAGTTTTGCCTCGCCTTTTGTCTTAACGCTCTCTCTCGATCGATCGATCGATCGATCGACGATCGTGGGAGACCCACCTGCGCTACTACAGAGCAGCCGTTATATAGTCTTGGTCAACTCTGGAACTATCTCCATTATACAAATTACGTGAAGTAAATAATATTCATATGCTTCTAAACGTATTGCCAACAATTATTTCTTCAAAACTACGCGACTACATGAAGTTAACGTATATTAGATCAAGGTTCTCGAACATCGTATGAAAATGCACATTTCAACTGTTTTGGAAATGCACCATTTAAATGGTGGTAACTGGAACTATACAGAGGAAAAGGTAATAATCTATCTCATAGAATATACTTTGACAAACACAAATATGTATATATAGATAATATATAATATATATTATTTTATATATATATATATATATATAAATATATATATATATATATATATATATATATATATATATATTATGTGTGTGTGTGTGAAAGTATATTCTACGAGATAGATCATTACTTTTTTCTTCTGTCTAGTTCCAGCTACCATCGTTTTTACGTAAAGAAATATGACATATATCGACGCTGCTGGTGGTCAGTAAGCAATTTTTGACAACGGCAACCCTGCATAAATAAAAGATTGAGAGGATAAGGCTTGAAACTTACGTTTAATTTTTAAAATGAAGACGTGGCAAGGTTTCAAATCACCCACCTACCCAAGGTTAGGCACAAAGCATTGTGCTACAAAAGTACTTCTAATTTAAAATATCTAAGACGGTTCCCTCTAATGCCTGCGTGTCGCAGACAAAGAAAAGTAATCACCTAAAGAAAGGTATGTTCAATTAGACTAACACATTCAAAAGTATGCTTGCATTTACTTTCGTACGTTGGTAAGAAATATTCACTCGTTTCAGACTTGTAAGTTACCTATCGCAACTGCTCTTTTATATTAAAAAAAATGTCTATTTTACCATACCATTGCATAAAAATATCTTCTAAAATCCCTGCACGCCTAGAGGTGCCGACATTTTATACTGTCACATATTTTGCATAACTTAGCGAAGACTGTGTCACTGGAAAAAAATCACTGTCGAATACCGTCTTAGATATTACAACATCGAGAATGAAGCTCTCATTATTATTCACACTCTTTCACTGTTTAGGCGTAACAGGGAAACTGGCACATTGAGAGGCGGTCGAGCAGCGGTGATCCATTCGTGTCACGAGATACAGATCCTCGGATTACCCTCCGGTTAACCGCTCGGCTAATGCTCGCAGACCCGCCATTACGGTAACTCGTCCGGCTAATTCTTCCTAAATCCAGATTCGATTGCTTCAGATATTCTGAGAGAATCGGAGGACGATATAAAAATGCACATCAGACGAATGCGTTTGTTTAAAAGGCGAACGATCCTGTGCACTTTTGAATTGGAAATCGCTTGTGATTTTCGTTACGCCCGTCACAAGTATATCGGATTGTTTTTTTCTTGAATGACTAACATTATACTAAAATTATTGGAGGTGAATCTTACATACGAATGGTATTGACTGCAAAATGGTATTATAGTTTTAAACCCTTCTTGTAAAAAGCTACAGCTTTATAGGAATATAGCCTAACCTTTGATGAGATTTACGTTGAACCTTTGTTTTTAAATAAATATATTCGAACCCACACATAAATGTGGATTGATTTCCCTAAGCAGACCTGATAAACATGTTTGAGATATGCGTTATAAGAAACACCAGCAGTAATAGCATAAACTTTCGTCTTTTTAACAGATTTATGATTCTAAGACATCTGGATAGTTAGAACGTCCATAATTTCCCTACTTATCACTATCTTCAGCTTGAGAGACGGAAGTAGCTTGCTACCTGCGCCGTATCTGGGGCTGCTGGGTCGAGTAGCCTGGCTCACGCCAGGCGGTGACCTATGTACCTTTCTTTAGTACTTTGGGTTGTGCCACAACCTCTGAGCCATGGCCTTCCACAGTCATGAGTCTATTTTCCTAGCTGCGAGTCTACTCAAGCATATTCTCCTTCGCTTGTTAAGTCTTTTTAGCTTTTATTTTAGTTATTATTAATCAGTGGCTTTAATATGTTTGTAAGTTTGTAAGCAAGCTATCTTATGATTAGAAGGAAGGAATTTATTGAAATATGATAAATATATTCTTTAGTATCCGCTCCGTGGGTGATTTGGTTTTGGGAGAAAATGCTTTAGCATTCAAGACGTGTTGCCATGGAAACCGTGTCAAATGATTTCTCCGAAAAGTCAACCTTCGAGAGACTTCGACTTTTGTTCGTCGAGTCTCAAAACATCCTCTTAACAATATAATAGTGGTAATGCTGATTAAGATACTTGAGGTGGGAGGGGCTGGGATTCATCGGTAAGTACAACCATATCTACATATGTATAGTACCACACACATACAAACAAAGACATATATATATATAATGTATTAATTTTGAGAGCTAAATGCAAGGACTGCAAATGGATGTAGAAGAAACTTTTGAATTTTGTCCCGTTGCTGTCCTATAGAGAATTACGAGTATGTCATATGCATTGAAATCTGTTGTGGATACTAACATAAACGATCATTGTCTATGACGTGAAACGCCGATTATACACGTCAGGAAAACACTAAGCTTGCTTTATGTCCGAAAGAGCAATTAGTATTGTCTCGTCCATTATAATGATTGGATTTTCCTACAACACAAACCGCAAGGATCGTGAACTTGTTTAGCCAGTTTTATCATGCTTACGTCACTGCTCATTGTACAAAAACAGGATGGGTAGAAAAAAAAGATTAACTGTGGGCGCTGCGTTAGAAATGATTAGAAATTTAAAAAAAAGCTCTGCAAATCAGGAATATGGAGTCTAACTTTGTACCCGACTCCCGGAAAACATTTAGTCTCATTTTACACGCAGTTAACTGGAATTTTGGGTATGTATATACAGTATATGGGTATATGTACATGGTAAATTTAAGTATATTGCTGTATAGAAATATTATGACTATGTATTTGTTGATATTGTACATAAATGACATATGTGTATATGGAATTGAATTGTAAATGAAGTTTCAAATGTATTTTTTATTTTTTTGAGAGAGAGAGGAGAGGAGAGAGAGAGAGAGAAAGAGAGAGGAGAGAGAGAACTCCTGTAAGAGTTTGACGGGGGAGAGGGTGGCGGGGGGGTGTGTGTAAATAATACAGTCATTGCATCTCACATGATGCACTTACGTAGGTACAGTAGCAGAATCACATCAACCGTGCATGTGATGTTTAGGCCATTCCCTTACGACGCCACCTGATTGGTTGTCGATAAGCCAATCACAGGGCTGGAAACTCTCAATCTCTCGAGAGTTCACATGGGCAGGATGTATGTTCCACCTCTCAAAAGGGACGGACCTAGACATCAAATGCACGATTGATGTGAATCCACTATAGGACTAGGTATTGTTAAGGGTGTTCGAAGCGTCCCTGGCTGGCCCCAGTTTTGAAGTCGTTCTTTAACTCCGTGCCGCTCCCTTTCTTTCGAATCGCTGTCCAATATCTCTAATTATTAATTCTCAGTTCAACTGTGGGATATTCTCCCAGTTTTGGCCCTTAACTTCATTTCCTTTGTTTTCTATAGCTCTCTATCACGCTGTCCAACCGCTCCCACGGCCTCTTTTTCGCCGTTCTAAGAGCTGAATGTACAGGGTGGTCCGAAAGTCTTGTTACCCCTACCAAAATGTACCAACAATAGAGGTACAAGTATTGCAATAATACAAATTGCATATCCTGGATTCAGTTTAATTCACTGTAAGAACAACAGAACGAAAAGAGAACACTGAAACAATAGAAGAACAACTAATATAGTAATAGAAAAGATGTACTGGATTCAGTTTATTTGCTTTCAGCCATCTAAAAACATTTAAAAAATTAAGGAATATTAGGTCAAAAAATCGTGAAAATTAAACTAATATTTAGGGGTAACAAGAACAAACTGAATCTAGGATATGTACTTTGTATTATTGCAATACTTGTACCTCTATTGTTGGTACTTTTTGGTAGGGGTAGCAAGACTTTCGGACCACCCTGTACCTAAAAGTACCACGGCGTTTGGCTTGACAACGTTAATTG
Organism: Macrobrachium nipponense; assembly: GCF_015104395.2. Lineage (NCBI taxonomy): Eukaryota > Metazoa > Arthropoda > Malacostraca > Decapoda > Palaemonidae > Macrobrachium > Macrobrachium nipponense. The sequence goes on along the minus strand of NC_061094.1, from coordinate 16,309,413 downwards.
GATATAATCAAATCAAACAACATCCTGTTAATCAACTTCACTTATTCTGTCCGAGAGACAACGCACTAAAACTCCAAGAGGGAGGTGGGTGGGTGGGGAGTGGCCTATTCCAGAAGACGCGGATATTTCCCTGAGAGCAGGTGATTCGTTTTCAGTCTGCTGCATCGTAACTTGAAAGTTCTTTTACAATATGTATGGTAAACAAGAATCATATTGAATACAGACATTTTCTAACGTGAGAAGCGGAGAGAGGAGAGCGGGAGCCACGTTTACTATAATTTCCTGAGTGGATGAGCAAAAGAATCTTATCTAAGGTGCCACAAACACTTGTTCCAATAATATGATTTGTTGTTTCTCTCTTTCTAGACTCGCTATAAAAATCTGCTTTGATTATTTATTATTTTCTTTTCTGAACTGACAGTAAATATCTGTAGCCAAAATCACTGAAGCCAACTGTGATTAGCGAAAGATTCTGTTCACCATCGCCATAGTTCATGGTCTGAACAACTCACTGTGTATTCTTTGTCACTACAATTTTCTCTTATTACAGCTTTACCCTCCGCTCGGAGTTCTTATGGTCCATATTAATATTATACTGGGTTTTATTCCCGAATAACGACGACAAATTCAAATGGAGCTTCAAAATTTAGAGCACTAAAGAGAAGTTACTGTCAAAGTATCATTTAGGTAATTAATGTTTTTTCTTTTGCACAGTTCCGCCTAGCGCAGTTTCCGTGTTGTATTTGCGAAAATAGATAAAATCTCAATTTTTTTATGCCCGAGAACCTTTTTGTAATATATTATGTAAATTTTTTCATGCATTTAATTTTTAACGAGTAATTTTTTAAATGAAATGTTAGTAACAAATAAGCCAACTCATATCTTACGTTGTAAGTGATATGTTTATTCGGGATATTTCTAGGCTGACCAACTTGACCAAAATTACGTAAGGTTTGTTCTTCTGGAGTAGTGCAGTGTATATGCCAGAATTATTGGGGGATGGAGGAGATCACATATGTAGAGAGAGAGAGAGAGAGAGAGAGAGAAGATCGCACAAAGCAAGGCTTTACGTTCCCAATCGTTTCACGCAGATAAAAAGAAGTGTTTAGTTCATCGGAATTTATTTTGGCGTTTCGACTCACCGGAGGAGTCGTTCCAGCGACAAAGACTTAGCAGCACACGATAAAATATGAAATGGAAGAAATTCTGACTAATATTCCAGGAAGGAGAAACAGTGGAGTTTTCCTACTTTTTTCCCCCCCTTGTCGCTCTTCTTTAGTAAGTGGAAAGAATAACATGGAGTAGTGAGACTGGCTGCCGTAGCTATAAATTCCGGAAGGTGGTCCTTCAGTTACCGTTGTTTTTTTATTCGGAAGTCAAATGAAAGCACCCTCATAATTTTGCTCTTCACGAGTGCTTTCAGTCTGTCTCTTTGTCTCGTATGTGAGCACCAATATATAGTTATCATAAAAACTTTCAGAATATAAAGCGGATTCCCACTAAGGAAGTCTATTCACAATGTGGACGCACGTTCAAGATATAATCAGCAGGAAGCAGTGGCGGATTTAAGGGGGTAGGCACATGGTCACGTGCCCCCCACCCCCTCAACCCCACCACCCGGATATGAATAAGAGAACATTGTTTTTTTTAAATAAATCATTATTGTAGAAAACTTACCTTAGTTAATGATTATATCAACAGAAACGACAACTACTACTGTGCATATAGCCTATACGTGTGCGTAGGCTACATATATAAATATTGATAAATTATGTACTGTGTGTGTTCATGTTGTATATTTATAGGATAAGCCTAAGTGGCCCCCTAATGAAAGATTTCTAGATCATCCACTGCCAGGAAGTTGGAAATGGATGTCAGCTAAGTGCAACTTGATGGACACTTTCTGTGGTCAATATGGAAATGGTAAAATTATCGCCTGTTGCAAGCAGAGCACAATTTGAGTATAGCGTCACTCTTTTGACGCTTCTAAAATGCAGATCTAAATAGAAAAATTCATAACTGAACTTCCAGTTGGTGAATCGTGTTGTGACGCCAGATAACACTGAATGAATCAAAGCAGAACCTATACTTTCAGTCGCAGGAAATAAGAGGCTGTCAAATGTGATGACACGATGGCTATCCAAACTCGACAAAGCAGGTGTCTATCATTAAAAAAACATTTTACTGCTAAAAACTTACCCCAACGTCACCATTAAAGCAACATACATGTTGTAATGTCATCAACGCACAGACAAAGCAAGCACTGATGAGGAAGACTCACCTAAAAGCAGTCCGAGCACGTTTGGTGGGAGACGCGAGCGCCCCTGCTGTGGAAGAAGCACTGGGAATAATGGCGCTCCCGATCTTCCAAGGATTTGCGATCGACAATTACCTTCTTGGATGCTGAGTCATCTTCACATGATCCTCGGACTAAGAGGAGTCACCCAAGCTACTTGTTTAGGAGTCACGCGCGCCACAGAAGCGCTGTTCCATAAACAGAGTCATGGGATTACAGCCTTCTTTTCTCTGAGATGTTTGCCACCAAGAAACAGATGCTTTGTCACGATTTTCTTTGCCTCCTGCGCTACGGATTTTCACTGTTGTGTTGCAAGAAGAAGCTGGTGTTTAGTTCTTACTTTTGATTATTATTATTCTTTATGGAATTGAAATGTATATATGGAGAGAGAGAGAGAGAGTTGGTAACGTATTTTCATTCGGGAGGTCATTCTATTAATAAAAATTCGGGTGTAGCATGGGTAGCCCTTTAAGTCCTGTTTTAGCCAATCTATACATGGAATACCTGAAACTTAATAATAAATGCAACAAAACCCAAAAACATGCCGTGGATGAGATATGTAGATGCTATTCTAACATTTTAGGATAATAGGCGGGGCAATTTCAACGAATTCGTTTCAAAATTAAACGCATTAGTGCCCGTCTTCAAATTTAAAGTGGAAAGGGAAACAGACAACAAAAATCCTTTTCTTCGTGTGTTAATAATTAGAGACACAACAGAATACGAATTTACCATATACAGAAAACCAAAATTCTCACTTGCATAGATTCACTATTTTATTTATGACATTTCTATCATGATAGGTGTAGCCAGCAGCCTATTCTTAAGAGCCTTGAGAATTTGTTCCCCTGATTTCCTGGAAAAGGAATTTGAACTAATTCGTAAGCAACTTTCGTCTTTAAGGTATCCTGACCATATAATTGAGAAAGCAATTCACAAAGCAAACATAATTTTCTACCGACCCCCTCAAGACAAGACCAGAGACACCCACACCTGGATAGGATTAAGACGGTGACCCAGATTCTCGGAAAATCTAACTCTTTTGCCTTTACCTACCCAAATACTTTAGCCAAATCCCTGATTAACGTCCAACAGAAGCCAGTCGCCAAAGACACAGGATTATAAGAAATCCCATGCCTGGACTGTAACCAATCTTACTTCGGTTTTACAGGAAAATCACTTCCCCAGAGATTAATTCAACATAAACGGTCAGTTACGTATGGACAACAGAGCTCAGCTATTTTTAGCCATATAAACAGCCATAACCACAAAATAAACTGGAATTTGTTACATATAATTTATAGCGGCAAATGTCTGTATAAAAGCAAGATGATAGTCAGTGTTGATTAAACAAAGACAAGTAATGAACATCTCAAACGGCACCTAGGATTCAGATTTCATAGATAAAATCTTCCTTCAATCAACGCTTAAGAAGATTAAAGAGAAATTGTCAGTGGGGGTGACCTAGTAAAATGGCTACTTGTGGATGGATCTCTTGGTATAAATACCACCTTTTCTGTAACTTTTCTCATTCATTACCTACCTGAAGAGAGAGACAGCAGTCTCTGAAATATAGCACTTACTTTTTATATTTTGGCATTTTTTATGGGATCCTTCCTATTATATATTATATATAATATATATATATATATATATATAATATATATATAATATATATATATATATTATATGATGTGAGGTGTGAATGTAAGTCAAAGTAGCAAATTAGAAGAAAAACTGAGCAAGGAATGTAACAGCATGGTGTATACAAAAGACTAAAATTGTGCTCAGATTCCACTGGAAGACGAAATGGGAATATAGTATAATGAGTTTACCATGAAAACTTTGTTTTATGGAAGCGAGGTGTGGATGTTTAAATGTGGAGGAAAAGACTGAAGCCGTTGCAATGACGATGGCATCATAAGAACTGACAGGGTCACTAATGTGGAGATGCGTAGATGTAGCAACAATTTAGGGTATGTTGGTTTCACGGTCTAGGACCGTGGTTAGTTTAGAGGGTTTGAGAGGGTTTGGTCGTGTGGAAAGAGTGGAGCCAATAAGTTAAACAGAAAGGTGTAGAGTTCGAAAATGTTGGGAAGGAGAGAGAGAGGAAAACCTGTAAAAGTATTGGATATCAAGTTGAGCATGAGTGCGAGACAGGACAGAGGTGAATAGTGCAGTGTCTAATATACTAGAATCATTTTCAAAGTTCTGCTGAATCATTTACTACAACAGACACACTCAGTATCTAAACATCTTTTTACGAAAAGATTCGCCATTAGTATATTACGCTGATGAAAACTAAAATAGAAAAGTATAAAAATACAAACAGGGAAAGAGGAATTTTTTGCACTTGCTCCTCTATGGCTGGAGAGTACTACCTATCTATCTCGTGTTCTATAGGAGCCTGGCTGTACTGAGTACCTTGAAAGCAGCTTATTGCAGCATTCCCATCATTATTCATTTTTAAACTTTATTTTGTCCTCTGGGTTTCCTGAATAGATTTAATGACAGGTTTGTGGACATGCAAAGCGCGTTTCCTCCTCTCCTCTTACTTTGGAATCTTAGGGCTACTTCTAAGAGGCTTAATTAGCTGCTGGTGTGGAGTCGGAGAGGGAGAGGTGTAGTGAGTCTCAGTCTAGGCGCCAGAGGGTGAGAAATTTACACGAATTACCTTTCCTCTTGCTTATATTTCACATCATTTCTGGCCATCTGGATCTCGTCAATGCATATACTTGTTCTAAATAACTTTAGTCTCTCTCTCTCTCTCTCTCTCTCTCTCTCTCTCTCTCTCTCTCTCTCTGTCACTACAGGTTTGTCCTTTGTACAAAAGTAGAGGTAACAGACGTATAACTGATGAAAGGATTCGGGCATAATATTATCTAGGCAAAAGAATAGAATAGGATTTCGATTTAGAAAATGCCAATGTCAGGAGTTTTAATATGGGAAGAACATAGTGACTTTATGGACAAGGAAGTGGACGTGAAGAACAACTGTTTAGTGAAATAGTTTTAACTTGGTGTTATTGAAAGATTTTAAAAAGTTTGTTTTGGAAAACGTTATACAAATGATTTTTTTTTAACAAATCCCTTTGACGGAAGTCAAGTGTGGATGCTAAATGTGAATGACATAAAAGTTCGAATCTGTTACGACGAATGATAATATAGATTATGCAATGAATGTTGAGAGAGAAGAATTTTAAAAGGATGGCGAATATACAGACTAGAAGGTGAGGAAAAGTGTTAGAATACGTAAAAGGACGGATCAAATACTTTGAAATATTTTTATTGCGTAATGAGAATGGAGGACGGTAGGTTGGTGAACAGAATATTTATTTCAGAATTGTTCATAAGAAGGAGGAGAGGAAAGTGGAGCACAAGAGGCAGAGGAACAGAAGGGCCTTGATGATCAGACAGCAAAAACGTGTGTAAGACAGGTAGTATAACAACACCGATGGGCTATCTGTGAGTGTGTTAACAAATGATGTTAAGTAAGTACAAAGCAATAATCTGCACATGGGGTTCTATCCCTGATTACGTAGTTAAACAATGAATATTGCTGGGCCTTTTTTTTTTTTTAAGCCAATATAAAGAATTGGTAGGCCAATAGATAAGTAAATTTTTTTCCCCTTGCGACTAGTTTAAAGGCTTTAACATACCCCATCATCAGGCTATCTCAAAAATGAATATAATTTCACAAGTGTGTGTGTGTGTGTGTGTGTGTGTGTGTGTGTGTGTGTGTGGCTTTTAACCGTCCCAGCCTTTTATCGGTTGCAGCATAGATGTCAGGAATAGAGCAAACCCAGTGTATCTTAACCCATTGGTGATGATACACTTCAAGAAGAATGGAATTATTATTGTGAATGAAGAGCTTTCGACTAGTGATTCCTGGCTCCAGCTCCCTACGACAGACGTTGGGACTGAAATTTTATTAACAAAGTCTTTTCAGAAAGCCTCCCTTAAATTAAAAGAAAGAAAGGGACGTGTAAGTCTTCCGAAAGTAAAAAACAATATCTTCCGAAATATTGATTTGAAGATCCTTGAACGTGACACCATTGTAAGACCAGATCTCGCAATTTTGCAAACAGTTAAAATCCTGTTAGTTACTGCTGCTTCGGTTTCAACGAGATGCGTTAGTGTTCTTGTGTACATTTTCAAGCCGGATCTGAGGATTAAATATACCTTATCGGATTAACACTGCGGAAATCGACTACTGGAATTTCAGTTGGTGTGAGTGACGTGCGACGCGAGTTATCTTATCTATTAATGGCTCCTGGACAGTTCGCCGGAAGGAAGATCACCAACTATAATGAGTTCGGTTTGAAGGTATTTTTTCAGTTTTATGACTTCATTTGGTTTCTAGACTTTCACTGGGCCCCGGGTCTTAATTTCAATAACTTTTATCTACTTGCATACCGCTTAGGTTTCATTTCAATCGTTTTTAAGGCCTCAAAACAAAGCTCTCTCCACTTGTCCAGTTGCCAAAGCTGTTTTTGAGCCCTATTAAAATGACGACCGCTTATTGATAGGATTGTTTATAAATAATGTAGGCACTTCAGAATGTTTGTGTAATATAAATTGGATTTAGTAAAATCTCTCGCAAACACTGAATTGTGCACAGCCTAACTTGATCTTGCATAACTATCATTCAAGGGTTGTAACTTAACTTGTCAGTGATGGAAAACCAACAAATACCAAGTCTTTTGTCAACTAATGGTTCTTAAATAATTTCCTTGTTATGTTCAAGTAAGTGTTTTATGATTGGTTCAGCTTACTTATCATAATAGAGGCTGAATGGTTAGTTATTTGGCAATGAAACGCCTCATAAAGGTAATTCTAGACAATAACTCCGCAAGGAACATTCCCGCGAATGCGACAGCCATTAGGGATTTTTAGTTGAGAAGAAAATTTTTGATGCTGCTATTATGTCAACTATATCATATTCATGTGAGTCATGGCTAAATGGTGATATTAAACCCATCGAAAAGCAATATAAATGGTGTATTAAACAACTTTTGGGGGTCAGAAAAACTACTAATAATGACGTATGTATGGTAGAACCGGGACTTCCGCCGATGAGGGCATTAACCCTTAAACACCGAGTGGACGTATTTTACGTCGACATTTTTTGTCTCTCGGGTGCCGACTGGACGTATTTTACGTCGACATACAAAAGTTTTTTTTTAAAATTCGCGGAAAAATACTTATAGGCCTACCAGCCGAAAACTCTTGAATCACGCGCCTTGGGGGATGCTGGGAGTTCACGGATCAAGGTGTTGTTTTGTTTACAATCGTTACACAGGCACGCAAGCACGAATTTCTTTCTTGCCGCACTAAAAAGTATCGGTGACACATCTCGGAAATTATTTTGTCACTTTGACATAATTTTTGTACCATTTTAAATTAGCCGTTAAAGAAGTATTATATATGGAAATGTGCGCATTTTTATGTAAAATACAACATAAAAATACTCATGATTGTAGCTTTTATCAGTTTTGAGATATTTTCATATAAATAACGATAAGTGCCAAAATTTCAACCTTTGGTCAACTTTGACTCTACCGAAATGGTCTAAAAACGCAATTGTAAGCTAAAACTCTTATATTTTAGTAATATTCAATCATTTACCTTCATTTTGCAACAAATTGGAAGTCTCGACTACCACAAAATTTCGATTTATGGTGAATTTATGAAAAAACTTTTTCCTTACGTCCGCGCGGTAACACTTCCGAAAAAAATCATACAAGCGATTGTGGTAATGTTTGCACCATTTTAGAATTAGCCGTTACATAAAGTTTTATATATGGAAATGTGCGCAATTTCATGCACAATACAACTAAAACTAACCCATGGTTGTAGCTGTTATCAGTTTTGAAATATTTTCATATAAAAAACGATAATTGCCAAAATTTCAACCTTCGGTCAACTTTGACTCTACCGAAATGGTCGAAAAACGCAATTTTAAGCTAAAACTCTTATATTATAGTAATATTCAATCATTTAACTTCATTTTGCAACAAATTGGAAGTCTCTAGCACAATATTTCGATTTATGGTGAATTTATGAAAAAAAATAACATTTTCCTAACGTCCGCGCGGTAACTCTTCCGAAAAAATCATACGTGCGATTGTGGTAATGTTTGCACCATTTTAAATTAGCCGTTACATAAAGTTTTATATATGAAAATGTGCGCAATTTCATGTAGAATACAACAATAAATAATTGAAGGTTGTAGCTTTTCTCATTTTCGAAATATTTGCATATAAATCACGATAAATAGAAAAAAAACCACGTTCGGTCAACTTTGACTCTACCGAAATGGTCGAAAAACGCAATTGTAAGCTAAAACTCTTACAGTCTAGTAATATTCAGTCATTTATCTTCATCTTGAAATAAATTCGAAGTCTCTAGCACAATATTTAGATTTATGGTGAATTTTAAAAAAAATCTTTCCTTCCCTCCGCGGGCGGATTCTCCGCCGCAAATCTCCGAAATGCGTATGTCGCATTCTCGGAATATTTGCTCCATTTCATATTAGGCATTTCATAGAGTTTTATATATGAAAATGTGCGCAATCTCATTTAAAATAAAACTAAAAATATTTGAAGGTTGTAGCTTTTTTAATTTCCGAAATAATTGCATATAAAAAAATATATAAAAAAATTCGACATTCGGTCAACTTTAACTCGTCAGATATGGTCAAAAACTGCATTTTTAAGCTAATACTCTTACAGTATAGTAATATTCAATCATTTGTCTTCATTTTGAAATAAATTGGAAGTCTCTAGGACAATATTTAGATTTATGGTGAATTTTGGAAAAAAAAATTTGTTTACGTCCGGACGTTACGAATTCATGCATCATTTTGTGATAATATTTTCTCTGTGTTGCTTTTATCGTTTTACAATGTGTTATATACCAAAATGATTGCAATTTAGTGTAAATTACAACGAAAAAAAATTAACTCGTTACCTTTAACCGATTTGCGCATAACGCGATTTGAATGCAATTATATATGAAATTTTGTTTTCGCTCTATCATATATCGCATTATTTATATATGATAATGATAATGTTTTTCATTTCTGATGGTTGCATACTAAACTTCAGGCAATGAAAAAAAGGAGCCAAAAATGAACTCTTAATCTTGAAAACTAAGCGCGCTGTGAATTTTTGCAAAAAATATTTTTTCCGCTTCCGCGCTCACTCCGGGACCCCCCCGGCACACGGAAGACGATTTTTAATATACCCCTTCGGCGTTTAAGGTTAATAAAATCGAGGCAAAGAAGATTCTTCAAAAAGATATGGCTTGAAAGGAATAATATGGATGATGACCCTTTAATTCACGCCATGCGAATATTGATGAACTATAATGACTCTGTTTCAAGGTATATACGAAACCTTATCTCTGATAATACTGATGATATTGAGGAAGGAAAATGTGAACTGCAATTAAAGATCAGAAACTCCAATTCCAATAGGATTGTGTTCTATAAAAGTATTAACCCAGATTTAGTCGTTCATGACATTTATTCAAACCAATTAAGACTTAATGAAATAGAACGGGTATCATGGACAAGAATGCGGTTGAGTGCTCATTCATTGGCAGTTGAGACAGGTCGGTGGAACAGGAGAGGTTGTGTTCATGCGGTGAGGTCCAGACAGAGACTCATGTCATTGAAAATTGTCCACTTTCGTTACAGATCAGGCAGCCGTATAACGTTACCACAGCTTTAGATTTGCTAGTAACCAGAACCGATTATGATGTAGTATGTAAAATTGTACATAAGCTTCTTTCATTGTATTGAATGTAACACGTTATTATAATGTGTAAAATGTAATTACAGGAACTTGTTGATGGCGTATGGTTAAATTGGTTTTGTTTTAGTTTTAGTACAATATATGTGTAATTGAAATTCATTTAGTTTGTATAAGAGATTGTACAAAATCTACTGTACTTAATTTTGTAATTTGGACCAAATACTCTTTTGTAAAATTCATATTATTTTGTATTGTGGTCAATAAAAATATCTATCTATCTATCTATCTATTTCGCCGTGTTTAGCACTAACCTTTGTGGGTTGACTACAGTCGACCCCCCAAAAATAATGGCAAATTCTTAATAAGCATCCCAAATACTATAGGAAACTGTAATTTCCATAGAAATACCTAGATGTACCTCACTGAAGTATAATCTCCGAGATTTGGGAGTTTAAAGTTTCTATCGATGTTTAGTTTTGCGTGTGTAATTTTAGGTTTGTTCTTAACAATGGACTTGGTAGATTTCATTTAGTTTTATTTAAAGTAGATTATTTCATTACTGGTGTTAGCCTTAGTTTTCTAGGAGTCTTGATATTTGGTCTAAATTTTAGTAAAAATGCAATTATATGGAATCTTCTTTCATTTATGAAAGGAAATGTCATGCCTTATAATCTTCAACAACATTATTAAAAATTATAATAGAAGCTAATGACTTGACGCTCGCATCGTGGAAGACTTGTAAGACAGTAAACACTTGAGTAGACCTTAACAAGCCATGACAGGTTTTCTCAAACTGCTCCTCGAGACGACTGGAATGATAAACTCTTAGGTTTGGATACATAAACTTTGACATATGAAGCTGCGGTGATGTTTCAAAGTGTTCTTTTGTACAGCCACCCAAACCAACATTTTACTTTCCCCCTCAACCCGTACACTACAGGTGCGGTGCCCCTGTAGGGATGAGGGGCCTCCCCCCCATGCCTTGTTCAGCAGGTCTCGGGACCTATGGCAGATTCATGGGAGGTTTCTAACAACCTACAAACTAATTCTGACCGTTCTTTCAGATGGGAAGCGCATTACTTTGTCGTCCTTAGAAGATAACATTCCTTGATTACATTTTATTCTAGTGTTTTAAAACGTCCAACCGCATTATAGTTCAAGTTTTCAGCTTTATCCACTACTTCGTCTATTACTATTATTATTAGAATTAGGTAACAAGTATTAAGTTTACTTATAACTTTGTCCAGTTTTTGAAGTGTGATATATTCTAAAAACGTCCCTTTAGACCGAAGGTTTCAAAGTTAGTAGCTAAACTTTCAAGTCGGGAGAGGAGTTGAAGTTTTAAATTTTTTAATAGGACGTCAACAATTTTGTACTATAAATGTATTATAAGTTTTGATGTATCTGAATTTTGGGGAAAAAAGTAACCACTGTATTGTATAATTCTTTGCATAATTCTGAGACTTTAACGCGATGATTATATTTTATTTTAAAATTAAATGGAGCTATTCCCAGAGATACTTCACATGAATGATTTGTAGCTTTTTACAGCATAACTTAGTTTGCTATAGCCTAATTAAGTCATTCTAGCTTGAAATCAGTGTATACATAACCATTTCTATGCCAAATACAACAAAAAGACCTTTGTTTACGAACACAAAGAACAAACCCGTGGCTGGTTGTTGTGCTGTTATTTTGCATGGTCCCATATTTAAAGGACATTATTCTGGTTTTAGGCATTGAAAATTGTCTTAAGTCTGATCTTAGCTGACGGTCTCTTGGCTTTTTATGGGCTGTTCTGGGAGCAAGAGCCCATGCTGGCAAGTTGCTGGCTCAGTCATATACGACTGTGTTTAGCAGTCCTTGTCAGCAGGCCTAAGCAAGGAAGTCAGTGTGAGAAATTCCTGTTGATGTATTATCGCCCCGTTAGCAGCTGCAGCCTTTTGGATGACGAGTCAACTGTGCCATTCGAAGGACGCTCTGGCTGCAAAACCAAAGATAGCCTATTAAATGAGGACGGTGAATTTGACATTGTTGATGTACAAAATGGGTGTAACCTTGTGATTGTGTGGCATTGCAGCCAAGGAGGACTCTTGTCATCAGGATGAGTTTAGACCTGTATTACTCTGGAACTTATTTTCACAACGGACCAAGTATACTACCCCCGTCAACAGATCAGCAGCTCTACAGACTACGCCGTCATCGAAGTAGGCAAGAAACTCGACAGAATGATCACCTGACTGGTACCCTCAACACCGCAATAAGGGCTTCCCTCCTCAAATAGGAAATAGCAAAAGTAATATTCCTTGTAATGAGGAAACTTTGTGATGACTTCTGGGTTTTCCGACCAAGAATTGTTCCTGCGTACCTACATGAACATCGTCGAATCCGCAGACTTGACAGAGAAGAGACAGTAAGGCTGGGAGAAGCTGATAAATAAACCTTTCCATTTAGTGGTGACAATAGTTTGGTTTTCAATTGGAAAAGGCTATGTTGCCTGTTCCGGTAAAATAGCCGAACATGCCTTTAAGTTTATTTTGCTGGTTCCGGTAAAATAGACGAACATGAATTTATGCTTATTTTGCCGGTTCTGGTAAAATAGATCCCAGGTAATTTCCTTAAATATTTTTATTATCAATGCTAGTAAGGCTAAAAGATACAAAACGGATTTAATAAAGAGATTATTTATATTGATAATTTTTTAGACAATTTTTAATCTTTTTCAATACTATTTGTTGAAAAATAAACCATTTATTTATAATCACATATTAAAAGAAATGCATCTGTCTCAAATATCCTGGCATTAACAGTCTCTGCAAATCCAAAACTTGCACTTGGGAATAGTTCTTTTACCAGTGAAGTGCACCCACTGAAGACAACAGTCACAGACCACAGAATCCATCTGAATCCAGTGTTCCTCTTCACTAATAACTGTGAAGGCTGCAATGATTTCTATTTCACCATTTAAAAAAAATACAATTGCTCATTAGCGTGTTCGATGAATTCTTGTCAAGTACCATTTTACGAAATTGCCTTTTAGATACATTGTTTTAAAGTTAAAGCTTAAAAAGCATAATTGTCTATTTATTTTATCGGGACCGGCAAACTAGCCTATTCGTTTTTAATTGGAGGCTGCTGCTGTCTGTGCAGACTTCATAAAATGCACCAGCAACCGCGAAAATTGAGAATCATTATTCACCGCACTTTTAGACGAGACCTGAGACCTTATTATCTGGTCGAGCAAGATAGGATTCCAGCTTTGGGAAGGAGAATTTATAGTGTAACTGTTGATGAAGAAGCTCGGCTTCGTGGAAAGGCCCCATATATAATTGCCCCTCGTTCGGCGAGCAGAGGTTGTGCAATCGGCAGCGACCGTGGAGAAGACGTTGGAAGAAGAGAACAAATTGCATTGTTGTCCTAATTGTTTGTTAGCTGACGTTTTTATCATTGAAGTTTTACAGTGATGGATGTGTAAACGCGGAAGATGAAACAATCGATAATATACTGCATTTCATTTAATGTGGTCTTTCTAGTAATTCCTAATTAAAATTAATTGAAAAAGACAGTCTACCAAAGTAGGTTCAAATTTTGTGATCATAATGGCCTTATGATACTTGAGGCTGAGAGTAATTATTACTTATAAAATCAGAGCCCAAAAAATGATTCACTGTGTAAAAACAGATGATTAAGGTTTTGCTTATATAACATACGAGACGCTTTTGATAAAAAAAGTACTACAATATCCAAGATATTGGTTAAATTTGGTAGTATATATTAGGATTTGACAAATTTTACTGTAAATTAAGATACGCAGTGGACAGAAAGAGAGGTGCAAAAAGTATAGTAGGTCAAATATGAATGACGAAGCTGACTATCTCGATTCATGGGAGCATAAAGGAAAACCAAGATACTCGGTCCTCAGGCAACAGGACCATCCGTAGGGAGATAGTGCCGTCAGTGAACCTCATGCGGTGCCCTGTAGGCATTACTTAAGGTTCTTTGCAGTGTGCCTTCTGCCCCCTGCTACAACCTTTTTCGCTCTATTTACTGTACCTCCTTTCATATACTCTTTCTTCACCTTACTTTCCACCCTCTCCTAACAATTGTTTCATAGTGCAACTGCTTTGAGGTTTTGCTCCGGTTACAACATTCAGACCCTTTACTGTCGATTTCCATTTCAGCGCTGAATGACCTCATAGGTCCCAGTGCTTGGCCTTTGGCCTAAATTTTATATTCGACTCAACTCGGGCAACAGGACCCATGAGGTTATTTTGGCCTAGTTGGTTTTGAGCCAAAGATCAGAATTTTGGGAGAGAGAAACTGAAAACCAGAGGGGTTAAATGAATTTAATTTTACGACTTTCAAAATAAAGGTATTAAAAGGAGTTGCTTTCTGTTGAAACCAACCTAAGGATATCTCTGGCCCTTGTGTAGAAGAAACAGGGGTTTAGGGATAAACTAGGCAGTTTTAAGCCCTTGGACCAGTGCTTAAAGAAACCGGTGTTTTGAGCAGAAGGAAGGCTTTTCTAGCTTTGAGATAATCTTTGAATAGTTTGTGTACGTGACGATTCGTCGAAGCCTGTGATGGCAGACATTCCCCTCTAAGCAGGGAAGACCGATGAATAAGCACCTGAGTGGCATGGTCGGTATGGTCTTGGCATGCCATCTTGGTGGCCGCGAGTTCGATTGTCAGGCATTCCATTGAGGGGTTAGAGATGTGTATTTCTGGTGATAGAAGTTCACTCTCGACGTGGTTCGGAAGTCACGTAAAGCCGTTGGTCCCGTTGCTGAATAACCACTGGTTCCATGCAACGTCAAAAAACCCATAGAAACAAATAAGACTGATGAAGGTATATAAGTACAAAATGAAAATTCTCTCACAATGCGATTTCAAATTGTTACTGGTAATGAAGTTAGTAATTCCAAATCCCTCTTAAAGTTTCTTGAGGGAATTTTAACAATGGAAGAAACTATTAAACTGTCTTAAGACCTTTATTCTTGTCAGGTACTGGAATGTTTTACAAGGAAGAGCTAGAGGAAAATGTAAAAAATATATGCTTGCATTTATTAGCTGAGAAAATAAGCTAAATCCTATAAATCAGAATATTGGAAAACATAAAATTTTCCTGATAAACTAAACAACCTGGGTCAAACAGACCCTTCAAAGTAGGGGTGTCAGACATTTCCCTTAAGTAGAGAAGTGCTATGAAATTAAAGTAAAACAAAAAATAAAAATATTCTGATATGGTTTCAATGTTTTTGCCTATAAGAAGAATTTTGATAGGAAATATTAATTTTTAATTTTTTCGTTATGAAATTTTAAGCACGATAAAAATTCTGAAACCATTGAAGACACTTATCACTGTTAGGCATTCTGCAATGAATTGCAATGGAAAGACACCAAAACTTCGGTGGCCGCGAGTTCAATTCTCGGGCATTCCATTGAGGTGTGAGGAATGTGTATTTCTGGTGATAGAAGTTCACCCTAAACGTGGTTCGGAAGTCACGTAAAGCCGTTGGTCCCATGCGACGTAAAAACACAATACAAACAAACTATTAGGCATTCTGCAACGAATTGCAATGGGAAGACACCGAAACTTCGGTCAGTTAAACTTTGAAGAACAGCACGTAAGTAATATAGGGACGCAATCAGTCCAAAGAAAAGAAGATTTGCTGGGAATGAATATGACATGCAGGCTGAACGCTGCCCACCTGACCATGAGAAGGATAAAGATATATTGCCTCTCCTACATAGTACATATACCTCTCGTTTTCAGATATGTATGCATTAGAGCTGGAATAGACCTATCCTCGCCATTAAAGCCAAGTGGGCACTCGGTTTTATTGCTTTTTCTGCTGATATATATATATATATATATATATATATATATATATATATATATATATATATATATATATCTATTATATAATATATATATATATATATATAGATATAAAGATTCTACGTTGATACTTCAGCCGAAAAAGCAATAAAAACTATTTCTCACTTTCCTACGATGGTGTGGATGGTTCTATTCCAACTCTTAATAAGTATATTTGAAAACGACAGGTATATATTATATGTAGGAGAGGCAATTTTACTTTTATCCTTCTCATGGTCAAGTGGGCAACGTGACATTGTTGTGATTCTGGGATCCGGGCTCATTTCCCGCTACCGGACATCATAATGTCTTCATAAGTCTTGCACTTGGATCTTGAGGATTTGTAGTGACAAGCAAAAGCACTAAGAATTCGAGAAGTTAAGCGGGCATTGTGGCTATTATAGTTACGTATGTATCTGGTAAAAAGTGACCGGCAGATTCTACATATATATATATATTTTTTTTTTGCTGAAAAAAGCAATAAAAAACGATTGCCCACTTGCCTACCTACCATGGTGGGGTTGTGAAACGAATGGCCGGCGAAACGCAGCCTTCCTTTGGACAGTAGGTATCTCTCCAGTTGTTTTCTTCTTCTTTGTGTTTCGATTTCAAGGTGAGATTTTCGTCCTGAAGGGTCATAATTGATTCAATGCCAAATGGACGCTTGTGATTCCACCAGTGTCTGTGCTTGTGCGATTGTTCATTGTTACCTTCTAGTCTAAGATGAGTACATGTCTTTTGTGTGTTCTGTGTCTCGTTAAGCCAATTGTCCTGCGTGTATTAGTAACGTAAAGAGGAAAGTATGGCTGTGGGAAAATTTGTTAGTTGGAATGACTAATTAAATGTGGGAGTTCTTGTTGCTTGCTTTGTTTTTTGCTTGTGATTCCACTAGTGTCTGTGCTTGTGCGATTGTTCATTGTTACTTTCTTCAATCCCCCATAACTGTGCCCTCTTATCCTATAAGATACTCTGATTTAAGAGCTGTGGTTCGCTTGAATGTGGTGTAAAAATGCTGATTGCCTGATTGACCTCTTGATGTTAGCAATTGCTAAGAGAATTTACTGAAGGAGATAACGTAAGTTTGTGGTTGTGTTCACATCCTCCCCCGTCCTTTATGCAATAACGTTTGAGTAGTAATGATTTATTCCTTGCCCTCTGAGGAAGTCCTGAGAACATTAGATTTCCCTTAACCAAGTCTAAGTGTTGGCAGCCCCACCGCATATGTTCAACTCCTTTTTGTCTCGTACACATGTTTCTAGGACGTCTCGTGTCGCAGGTCCTGCTGCTGCATCCATTCCTGCTGTGAGAGGTGGAATTTTCTATCCTTACAGGCTCTGGGCCCCTTAGATGCACGCTACAAATCTCTACGTGTTCCTGTGCATGTGTTCCAGTGCTGCAAGCAGTTGTTTCCCGTACTAAATCGGACCTCGAGGGTCATTAGCGCCCTTGTTGGCATCCTGCATCGTAGGGTACTTAGAAGTGCAAATACGTCCCCCTGTAAATTTAACCCTTGCAGTTTTCTTTACAATTTTCCCTTGAATTTTAATCTGACCCTTAGCCGACAATTTTCTATTTGTGGTTAAGAACTCGATCGGTGTTCCTTTTGGTTGTAGTCAGATGCATTAAATCCATTTTTGCAGCCTATCGAGTCTTAAATCCACAAATTCATGCATACACACACACACACACACACACACATATATATATATATATATATATATATATATATATATATATATATATATATATATATATATATATATATATATATATAATGTGTGTGTGTGTGTGTGAGAGAGAGAGAGTACACATACGGTACATAAATATCAATTTTCATATATGTATGCACGCACATATATATTGTATGTACTGAATTACAAGGAGTTACAATGATTAGGATGTCTCAAAGACTTATTAGTCCATCCGAGTGTGCTCACTTATCTTCAGGAGCAGTTTTTAAAATTCATTCAGTGTTCTGATGATTTTGTCTAGCTTTCTTTCGAATTCTTCTACACCGCAGCTGTTTACAACTTCTGGTGGCCGTTTATTGCAAGTGTCACATATCTTGCATGTGAAGAAGTTCCCACAATGCGATGTGTTGTATCTCTTTAGTTTTAGTTTCCATCTATTATTTCTTGTTTGGTTTTCGTTTAACGTGAAGAGGTTACTGTCTACTTTTGTTATGCCTTTCAGTATTTTGAATGTCTCTATTAATTGTCCTCGCAATCGTCGAGTTTCTATGTCATACATGTTCAGGCTCTCTAGTCGTCTATGGTAACCTATTTGCCTGATGGATGGAATGAACTTTGTGGCTCTTGCTTGTACCCCTTTCTAGTCTATTTATGTTGTTTCTTAGTGTTGGTGAATAAAACTGTACTGTATATTCAAGAGGTGTGGTGTAACTATTGATGTGTAGTGCTGCAGCACTGTTTCCTTATTTCTGTATCTGAACTGCCTCTCTGTGCATCCCACTAGTTTCTGTGCCTTCTTTTCAGCTTTTATGCAGTTTTGTGAAGTTTAAGTCCTTGGTAATAACAACTCCAAGTCCTCTTTCTGTTCTACACTATTTATGTCATTTGCAAGGATCATGTATTTGACACGAGGGTTGTTTGTTCCTACTCGTAACACAATAAGTTTATCCAGGTTAAAAGTCATTTGCCATGTTTATGACCACTCTCCAGTCTGATTCTTCACCGTTTATTACGACGCTCTGTTCTCTATTAGTTAGCCAGTCTTCGATCCAGTCTGCTGTTCCTCCTACAATTCCTAAAGCTCTAACTTTTGTCATTAGTTTCTTGTGTGGAACTGTCAAAGCCTTTTGGGAGAAGTGGCCGGTGTTATTCTTTTTTTCTCTTAATTAATGAGAACTTGCAGCTTTTTCTGTTTTTAGTAGAGAAGAACTTTTATTTATTTGCTACGCTTGTCTGTCTTGTCTATTTGAATATACTAACGCTAGATAAAATGTAGTTTCTCTCTCTCTCCTTTATTTTAAGAACTGAGTGATTGTTCACTTAAAATTATTTGGTAAGCTCGCTTCAGCAATGGGCGTTGTGGAAATATTGATAGTAGTGTCTATTTAACTTTATCATTTTTTATTATACCACGTCAACTTTTTATAATTACTCTGCAGTTTAAAAGTTTAAAATGAGGTTGTGCGTTTAATAAGTGTCTACTTTTTTCTCTGAATTTCCTTCGTGAAACAGAATTCTGCTTTCATAAAAACTATAAGATGAAACATTGGACTTTTCTTTTTTTGAGCAAAATTCGGTTTAAATTAAACTTCAAGATGAAAGACGTCCTAGAGGTCACCCATCTTCCTCATGTTATGGTGGTTCCTGGTTCCTAAGCTTTCACACCACAAACAGTGGCGGGAACACTACATGTTCTCATGAGGTGCAAAGCTTTATTTCCTTGTTATTTTCCATTTGACTCGTATGTGTGTAGCGAAGTTTTCTTTGGCGACTGTTAAGGACGGGTTCTCTGGCGCCCGATGTTAGGGGGCAATAGATTTACCAACTAGGAAGGTCACCAGTCCGTACACAAGGACGGAAGAACTGTGAAGTTAATTTACAAATTTTATTAGAAAAATATACCTACTCTCATCACTACACTTATATCTAAATATTTACACAAATTCAGGCAGCTCCAGCCACTATGGTATCAGGACTGAAAGAAAAAGGGTGACCTCGTGGTCGCACAGGTAACACAAAATTTATCACTTGAAATCTAGTTCATCATTGACAATAACACGAAAATCTCCTCGGCACAGAGATCACTGATAATTAAAAAAACGCGTTAAACAAATGTCCTACGGTCGCTTGGTGGAAACTGACACTCAGGTGGACGGCCCTCAGACCCAACTTATTCTCACGTCCTTTCTCAAGCTAAGGTCTTCAGTAAAGAGAGGGCGATCGAATTAGTGTTCGCGCTTTTATAGCACTGCTAACTAGTCCTTCTCTATAGCTCGATTTCAACTTTTCCACTATGCGACTAACTCGATAAACTACTAAATAAAAAAGCACAACAACATCAAATAACTGTTTGTGATGCAGAAAAATTAAGTGAAATAATAAATCGATTCAAAAACATTTGCGAAATTTACAACCATCGCATATCCGCCGCCACTAGGGAAAAATTGGAGGGAAAGTTTAAGGTCTCAAGGTAGATTTCTTTATCGCGAAAAAACTGTGCACTAATTTTTTCCGCGACAATCTGCATTTTAATTCTTGTCCATTACACTTTTCAACAGCCTTAACCTGACCAAAAATTACAGAGATTTCTCAATTTGATATTGCAAAATATTTCCGCTTTACTTTTACCCCACCCCCTTTACATTTCTTTTTCTTTTAAGAAACTGAGGCATACTACTCACGCTATTAGCTTCGGCATCCATCGGTTACCGTGGAGAGTCACCTCTACTTCTTCTTCTTCCTCATGTTCAAAGAGTGATGTTGTGATACGAAGGTTCAAAGCAGAAACTTGGGACATGGGACAGAGGCCTTCCTAAATAGTCAGCCTGAATGACAGCCGTGAGAATATGGAAAATGGGAATTAGTTTCCTTTATCTTAACTATCGTGTTCCCCTGTGGGAATAATAATTTTAGCTTATTTTCTACAATTTAAGTAACAAAGCTTTTTCCATAATGTCGTTTCCAGTCAAGTAATTCATAACTCGAACATCTTACGACGGAACAGGAAAAGATTGATTCCTCGAGAGGTATAGAAAGCCAATTCATATACTAACTTAATTGATAATTAATAAGCATATTTTCATTCCTGTGTTTCTAATATGGACTTTAAGTTCCTTTGGAACGAAGAAACAAATGACGTTAAACTGATCGATTTCAATGAAAATTCTAAGATTCAATTAGCCTTAATGCTCTCTTAACCCCTTGTATCGTAACGCTCTTATGGGTACGCTTATGTAGTCAGGCACGCCCGCACACAGGTGCAAGAGGGGCCACTTGCCCCCCCTGAAATCCAGTATATATTATATATATATATATATATATATATATATATATATATATATATATATATATATCATATTACATTTAAACTCCATCACTGTTTCCTTCCATGTTACAATGTATTCTTTCAGTTTAAGTAAATTAAAGGTATCATTATGTATTTGTGTAATATTTGTATATAGTATATAACTGCTTTGTTGTTTCCAGAAATATTTGAATTCAGCTGGAACAGTATATGGAACTATTAAAAAAAGTCAATGTAACGTATTTTTTCTTTATAGCATTTTGCTTCGCTTAAATTATTGGCATCACATTCCCACTGCATATAATAATAATATATATATTTATGCATGTTATACTATATATATATATATATATATATATATTTATATATAAAGATGTTGCCACAGAGGAAAATTGAAAGGCGAGAAAGAAAGCCAAGAACTTTCAGTATAGCACGACCCTTTACTTAGGCACAATTGATCATAGAGAGCAAAAACATAGTACAAGTAGGCTTAATATCCAAACTGACATTACAAGATTAGCATAAGGTCCAATTCACTCTACAGAAACGAAAAAGCGCCTGAGGGCAAGATTAGAGATTTTAGGTAGCCACACCTTGGAGGAACACACACGTGGTTAACAGATGATTCATCCAGAAAACAATACATTTTGAAAAACAAGGAGGCATATACGACTTAGTAAAATCCCGAAAAAAATAGACTAAGGATTTAGGAGGTGCCTTGTCAAGGCAAATTTTAATCGAAACAATACTTTTGTATTAGTTAACATGAAATTTACACAAATGTTCCAAAAAAGGAGTGAAAAGACGAAAATAGGATATAAATATAGCGAGCATGAGAGAGAGAGAGATAAACTATATACATGTGGGACTAATTAATTAGTAGTTTAGTTTATTTAAAGGTCCTTCATAAATATTTTACAAATATATATGTCCAAATGGTACAATCCCAGACTAAGATAATATAATTTAATTTAATATATATAGATATATATATATGTATATATATATATATTATTATATATATATATATATATATATATATATAAACCCCCCCCCCCTTTTGACAAAACTACACAAAATGACAACGTAAATACAAAAATATACTATTTATTACCCAAAGCAGATGAACATAAAATAAAACAAATGATTAATAAGTCATGGTTATAAAAAACCCAAGTCTGCCCCACAAACACTATAAATTATCACTCCAAGTCAAAATGTCAACTGCTACATTTTAGATAGTCGGGTTTTAGAGAATCCCGTTTCTAGAAACATGATGTGGAACTCATCTGTAACAAAGATATATTCATTATCTTCCCTATTACACAATATTAAATAAAGGTATACACTTCACACTTCTTCTTTCAAAGGCAACTGTTTCTAAGTCATTTAAATATGTGCCATACCTTGAGATGGGTTTTCTCCCAACACTTGGTGTCCTCTCGACTCTCTTTCCTCTTATCACAACGGAAGGTGTCTTTCCCTCAAGTGCCTTGAACGGCTGGACCCGTCATTGCACATGCACAAACGGATGCACACATCCACCCCACCCCAAGATCGCCCATGGTTACAGTACAGACAGCCACCAGCCCAAAATGTACACAAATCAGATTCCTTCATCCAAGGAAGGCACTCTCTGGGCGCGCCTTGTCTCGAAGCGAGGGAAGCTGACACAACATATAATTCACTAACACATCAATTAATACCTATAAGATATATCTATATATATAGATATATATATAAAATATGTAATTATACACACACACACACACACACACACACATATATATATATATATATATATATATATATATATATATATATATAATATATATATATATATATATATATATAATATGCTTAAAAAATCACAGTAGATGCACGTGATTTCATAAATAAGCGAATTCCACAGGAAAATGATGGTCAGAAATCCAAGCGCTTTCGTCTTTACTAAGACATTGTCAAGGAGCTAATGAAATACAATTGGAGAGAAAGGTCTCAGGTACACAACAAGATCAAGAATACCAGATGGTTAATTGTCAAAAGGGTAAAAATAATAGATGATCCAGGATTATTGGATAGCACACGGTCACAAACCTAAACAGATTTGACCTAACCGAAATTACAAAGTATCTTTACAGTCCAAACATGTAAAAACTGAATATATTAATTTTGTTGCTTATATTTATCTACAACTTTTTTCATTATGAAAGCATCAAGTTTAAATAAACCAAGACTTAAATTTAGAACATTTCTGTTATTTGACTTGATGAAACAAGATTCAATGATATTCCTTTTAACTGTGTCATTACATGGGATTAAGGCTCTTGCTTGACTCCAGTTAATAGGATGGTCTAAATCTCTCATATGTACGAATAATGCATTCGATATTTGCCCACTTTTCACAGAATATTGATGCTGTTTGAGACGTTGTGAAAGAGATTTACCGGTCTGTCGTAATAGACTTTATCACACTTTTTGCAAGGAATTTCATATGTGCAGCCTGGAAGATCTTTAGGAGAATTTTTGATTACTAAACTCTTGACATTAATATTACTGAAAACAACATTTATGTTAAAAAGTTTTAAAATTCTAGGAATATCTAAAAATCTTTCATCATATGGTAATTTTAGAATGTTATGCTTGCTTCAGAAACACTTCGACATCACAAAAGTGGAAGCAGATGATGCGTTTCGTACACTTAGAAGAGACGGTATGTTTTCAGTAATATTAATGTCAAGAGTTTAGTAATCAAAAATTCTCCTAAAGACCTTCCAGGCTGCATATGTAAGTGTTTACATAATAAAAATATGGAATGTTAGTCCATATATATAAAAGACTAAAACTAAAGAGGTCAACCAGATTGCTTGCAGGAATGTGATCAGACCAGAGACACTAAGATGACGTATACCATAAAGTATGTAGGCTAAGTTGACATGCCGTCACCTGTAGTCATTCAATTGTTTATAAACTTTAGTCCAAGCTTCCTGCTTGAGACAAACACCGTGACCTATAGCTCAAGCAGCCTACGTGATTTGTAACTATGTCATCTGATTGTATGTTCGTATGTAACTATGTCATCTGATTGTATGCTCGTATGTTCGAGCTACTGTCTGCTCCTTTATGACTTGTTACCGAGATGTAGAACGAGCAGAACAGAGTTAGCTATCGTCATTAGAAGACCTGTACCTCTTTACCTAAGCTTTATCATGTAGAGAGAATAGAATTAGCCATCATCATTGGCAGAAGCGATCAAGCTATCATCATTAGAAGATTGCTTTTACAATCATACCTGATCTTCACCATGTAAATTCAGAGAATATAAGTATTTTTGTACTTCGTGGTTTCTACTAGATCCTCACCTCATCACCGAATCATCATGAGTTTAACACATCGTCGTCATAACCAAAGAAGATAATACCGACTTCGTAAGTGATCTACAAACCTCAAGACACTCATTGAATATGGAAGTGCAATACCAACCGACTTAGAGTAAGATTATCGCAAGTCTAACATTACCTCATAGGGCGCCTTAATATACAAGGCAACAGCCCTAAAAGTGGTGGCAGCGGTCCAGAAGAACTCTACAACGAAGTCAACGACGACGAAAGCAGCAGATTCTTCAAGCAACTTAGTATCATCGTTTAGTGAATAACTTCAAGAAACAAAACCGACGTGTCCTTTTCCTACGGCAACGCAAGCTTCGTCTCTCATTAGAATCATTCAAGAAAACATCGTTATTGAGCGTTCCGCACTTCAAGAAACAAACCGAATGCGTCTGCAGCATCGGATCTACAAGGGCTCTAATCATCCAAACATCGCGCACGGGGGAAACTCAAGCCAAAAAACCAGGTCATCCACTAAATAGAGAAGGAGGACCAAGGCCGTGTGTCGTTATCGGAACACCGTGACTTCCCACAAAAGCAAGCTAAGTACAATTTTTTATTCATTTGGAGTAACTTTGAGTGTTTCCTTTACAGGTCGAATTTCGTTATTCCTGTGGCTGAAGTTACGAGACATTCTTAATCTTACTTTTTTACAGAAATTATCAACATCATTGAGATTTCGCTACTGCGAGTTTTTATCTGTGAGTGTCTGTTTCCGGAAGTTCTACTGAAATATCATAATCATATATATACTATGTTAATTTTATCCATTTGGGTGATTATTAATCCCTTACGTAACAAATCATATTAAACAGTGAATATGCGTTTACGCAGTGGACGTCTGTATTTATACAGATGCATGGATAGGGTCGTTAAGCACCGTAGTGATTAGAAAACACACAAAAAACAAGTGGAACACCCGTACAAATCTATATAAATTAGAGGTAACACTATTTGAGTCAAACAATAAATGCTCATTTTGCAAGTCCCGATCGCAGTTTTAGCCTTGAGTTTTTTGAGTTATATAAAATATCGAACCTCAATGACTCAACTTAACTTTAAAAAGCCCTGACCAGGATCCCTCACTATTTCAAATTTTAGCAAAGAATGAAGTAAACAACAGCAAGTACACGATAACGCAGTAGAGATAACTTATTTTAATAGTAATCGCTCAATTCTTTATAGTTCGTCATTCATACGTTCGTTGCTTTATATGTAACTAGCAGCAACATAATGCTAAAAACATACAATACGTTGCCGATGGTAATAAAGAGAAGGATCCTAATTATTACAAAAAGAAATAGGTAAACAGTAGCCCTTTCAGAAACAAACAAATCGTGCTTAAAGCATACTTGGTTACTATGTCATCTAGTCAAGCGGTCAAGGTCAGTTAAATCTGCCGAGTTTTCAAAGCAAAGCACATTCCATTTAAGCGACTTCAGCGGAAAGGGAGAGAGATGTTGAAAAAATTAAAAAGGAATTTCCCTATGCATCACACGACCGTATCAAGTAATCAGAGCAGGTTCTAGTAATTTTAATACATAAGTTATTATAAGTAGTGGTGGATTAAGCCCGACTGTAAGCGCCGTAAAAATTAGAATATCTTGTTTTATTCCTTTAGTACACGTAATATCCTGTATTACGGACCTCACCGTCTGTTGTTCGAACTTCCCTAATGAGAAGTCCGGATAAGTGAGCGCTTACAGATACCTCTATAGTTATAAAAAACATTGATCTGTATCTAGTGTAATTGTAAGATCCATCTAGGGGTATACAAAATAATATATTACCTCCTGCAAAATAAGGCGTGTTTATCAAAGGAAAATTCTATAAACCTTCAAACATATTAAAATCCGTTTGAATAAAAAAGAGACAGTTAATCAAATAATAACTTATATAGAGGAACTATACATTTGTCTCATAAATCGTAACATTGTTCAAATGACCCAACAGAATTCTCCCACAACCGCAGTCGCAGTTTGCACGCAAAATCTCGAGAAGCATGCACCCTCGAATGTCTTAGTGCGTGTAAAAAGACTTTGCTGGGAAATGAAATTTTAATCCTTCCCGACACTCTGAAATATAACGATTTCCGCGAACAAAGCCCTAGACACGGTTGACTAGCAGCAACAAGTTAAATCTAGTGATCCACAAACGTATACATATCGTGGATACGGAAGTTATAAATATCACATTTTTTATTGTTGCTAATT
Source organism: Macrobrachium nipponense (assembly GCF_015104395.2). Lineage (NCBI taxonomy): Eukaryota > Metazoa > Arthropoda > Malacostraca > Decapoda > Palaemonidae > Macrobrachium > Macrobrachium nipponense. Next base: position 16,282,883 of record NC_061094.1, on the reverse strand, counting down.
TTTAATCCCGCCCAACCAGTCGTAGATGAATCTCTCTGATAATCTATCTAAAGTAATATCCGTAGTCATTCAAGCAGAGGTGATTCAGCAGAAATTTTTTTTATCTTTTACCTGAATACCAGGAGAATTTCTCCACTACCGAGTGATCTCTGGGAGAAAAACGGATGTCATTGAAAACAAAATACGGTCTAAGGACAAACATAAAGCTATATACGTACCTTCGTGTAGAACCCCAATGAAATTTCAAAATAGAGATAAATGACGAAGTTGAAAAAATGTTAGTAATAGGAGTCATTAGGAAATCAAATAGCCCATATAATTTTTCCCTCAAACGCCAGAATAAATTATTTTTCACCAGCTTGGACTTACTTAAAAGCTTTACCAGATACCATTACCTAAGTGATTGTACCTCATACACCGTTTTCAGCACACTCAGGTGGACATTATCAATTTTACGTATGCCTCCGGCTTACGTTGCGCCCCAACTACAATATAGTGTTTGGAGACTTTTAGGGGATAATCCCCACATGCCTATATGGATGATCCTTGTAATCTTTTCTAATACCTTAAGAAGTAACATTCACAATAACTAGAGCTAGGTGCTACAGAGACAAAGACAAATAATCTCAGAGTAAAATATCTAAATGCGAATTTTTTAAAAACCGAACATGTTTATCTAGGTTTTATGTGTCTAGTCAAGGTCTTAAAGTAGTCCATGATAAGGTGTCGGCTATTCATAACTTTCCGGTACCTATTAACGTAAAAAGAGGATACAGCACTTTTGCGCTGTAGTGGGTATTACAATCGTATGTAAATATGTAACTCTTCAATCATGACAGCTCCTTTAACAGATCTTACGAAGAAGAGCGTAGATTTATTATGGTCTAAAAAGCATCAACAGGCGTTCGATATCTTAAAAGCGGAATAATGCAGCTCACCTAACTTAAAAATCCCTGATTTAAATAAGGAATTTTTTTTTTTTATTGCAACAGACGCCTCAGACCAAGGGGTAACAGGTACTACTTCAGTAATATGATAAACAGTTCTTTCCTATAGCTTTTATTCACGTAAACTAAAGCCCTCTGAAAGTAAAAATGCAGTAATAGGCAAGGAAGGGCTAGGTATCGTTAACTCACTAGTACATTTCAAGTTCATAATCTACGGCTATCCTGTTAAAGTCCTCACTGAGCATAAGTCTTACAGAGTTTTTCAAAGGCTTTAATCACAGTTCAAAAGGAACTCGGTGACAAATGATCATTCAGTCTTTGGAGCAGATAAGATATCTACCTGGGAAAGCAATTATCATAGTTTGACGCATTATCCCGCAATCCCGCACCATACTGCAAAGAACCATTAATTAGACTAAAAGATATAGAAACATCTGTACCTATTGTTAAAACCGTATCTAAACAAGAAAATCCCTTAACCCAAGAAGATCGCGAGCATTGAATATCTGGGTTGGAGCGCAAAACTGTTACAAACTGAACAAAGCAAGTGTCAACAGCGATAAGCAAAACAATAAACACAAAACAATAAACACTTCGAACGGAAACAGGGTTAGCAGCTAAGCAAAAACAATAAATACTTCGAACGGAAACAGGGTCAGCGGCTAAGCAAACCAATAAACACTTCGAGCAGAAACCATAAAACAAAAGTATATTTAAAGTATGTGTATCAGAATAAATGTAATCAAATATATATATATGTAGGTCCGTGACGAGGAAAACCCGAAGAACACAGCAGATGACTAACGACCAGGTAGTAGTAATAATCTCTTTCATACCAATCGTCATAAACTGGTTGCATTCCGTCATCCTGGGTTCCCTATTATGTCACAGGAAAGCCAAATCACTGTTTTTACTGGCCTACGATGCTTACAGATATAAAAAGAACATAACTAATTGTAACACGTGTCATGAAAACAAGGGATACACTAAGACACCTGTCAGTTTAGGGGCCTATCCTGTGCCAAATCAATCCTTGAAAGAATATACGTAGAATTATTAACAGAATTACGAGTCTGACAGAGGGAATAAACATTCTTAGTGTCAATAGTTCCTTGACACGTTATATAGGAATTAATAGCAACTAAAACAAACACCGCATTGAGTGCGTTAGGAATATTTATGAGTGCTAAATCAGCAAACATGGAATTCAACACATAATAATCTGTGACTCGGGTGGTGTAAATCAATAATAATCTCCTTAACGCGTGTGTGAACTCCTTTCCATTAAGAAAACCAATAATATATTTTATCACCAGAGTCAATAGGTTTGGTAGAATAAGAGATAAATAAGAAAGTGTCAATGTCTTACGAGTTACACTTGTGATATTGAATCCGAACTGGATTATACCGGTTCTCGCGGTTTTAAATACCTTTATCATTCATATCTCGTATCTGTAGAAATGATACCGCAAGTAGCCTTATACGGTACGCCGCTAGAACACTTTTCCACATATTCAAGCCAACCATTCCATTTATCAATCCAAATTAAAAATTTTTAAAAAATATAAATAAATAAATATATACAAAATATATTTAAAAATAAATAAATAAATAAAAAATAAAAATAAATAAAAAATATAAACAATGGATAAGGGGGAGTCAATAATAATACACTCCGTAAGAAGTCGGAAGGGTTACAAATTATAATAAAAAAGGAATCACGATAAAATCAATAAGCAAAACGTAACCATAGGTTAATTAAATATCCAAATATATATGCGTAAAGATTTGAACTCTAACTTAACGCTTTAGTAATGACAAATAAGCTAAAAGTTCAAACACATATCAAAACCTAATGACTACAGGTGACGGCATGTCAACTTAGCCTACATACTTTATGGTATACGTCATCTTAGTGTCTCTGGTCTGAAAAAAAACCCAAAGTTTATATAGAAATTAGTTACATAGTGGGTTCTTTCGTTGCATCTCTAGCCTATTAATAAAGCTGTTAAAATTAACCTCAGAGGATGCACGCGAGAACAAAATTGAACATGAAACTTTTGTTAGGGGCACATAAGATCAGATTTTATCACAACTTAATTCAGTTAGCATAGAGAAATACAGAATCATGATTAATATTCTCTTTGACTCTTATGTTGCCTGGCAATCTTACAAATAGCTCCGTTTTCCACTTCTTTGTCTAGTAACTTACTACCAGTAATATCAAATTTTCTTTGGGATTCGTATTGATATCTGTTTATTTTTTTATAATTTATGGATATTTTACAAGTCATCATAGACCTGGATAGGTTCACTCATTGTTAATGCCATGGATAAAAAAGTTTGTACAGCTGACTCTTTTGAATTCCACAAATATCAGCGAATTCATGTGGGTTAAGTCTGGATCTAAATGACTCTCTCCCCCCCTGTATTTGGATGTCGTCTGAATTTACTTTGCCTTTGTGACAAATATAATTTCACTTGCAGGCTGATTAATGGAACCTGGTTACAGTATCCTGCAGTACGAGAGTTTCACATCGCAACTTCAAAAAATCGTTCGTCGCAGCGGACGACTACAGTCAAGTAACAACCGAACCTACAATGTGAAAGGAATTTCTTGGACTTCTTCGACCGACACCCGTATCCCGTCGTTAATCTCTTTTTAATGCGGAACGCTCCGGCGGCTGTCGGAAATCGACTACAAAAGGGACATACTTCCGACAATTACGACCCGAAGGATATTCAACTCTACTTTGCTGGCGAAGGACTCGTGCTGGGGGTGATTTTATTCATCGTGAACGTATTCGTGTGGCTTAGGATGCAGAGAACAAGTATGAGCGCAAAATAGAACGTTGGACCCGCCCAGGCAAATTTTCCCCTTGTTTTTTAACCATTTGAAATTGGCCCTTTCATTTGGCTATAGGTGGTTGGCTGGAACTGTGTAATGGACGAAAAGTTGTTCGAAAGATAGTTAAATGTGAAGTAGTATAACCTCGGTCATGTGTTATCCTATCCTATATATATAAAAGTATCATGTATCCTAGATATAAATGATCATAAATAACAGAATCGAAATATATCTTTGCGTGTACGCAATAGGAATCTATTTAAAGTGCACATATATTAATCATAATTATATGAATCCATATACATATGTATAAAACACTCAGGTAGCCTATAATCAATCTGTTACCTTTCATCTTACCAATATCTGAAGTGAAAAACTGTATCAGTATTATCACGTGATCACTATTATTTACGAATATCATATGCATATTATGTCTAATATTTTATTACTTGAATCTGTATTGTGTACACCATGAATTTTTTTTACTTATAAGTACTTCCTATTATCTATGTATATTCACATAGTGTCTGTATCACACTCCTATAAGTCAAATGCAAGTCAAGTTTGAGTAATATTCAGTGGTTGGTTTTGGTAGCTGACCGAGCTAATGTAAGTGTTTACATAATAAAAATATGGAATGTTAGTCCATATATATAAAAGACTAAAACTAAAGAGGTCAACCAGATGGGCTTGCAGGATTGTGATCAGACCAGAGACACTAAGATGACGTATACCATAAAGTATGTAGGCTAAGTTGACATGCCGTCACCTGTAGTCATTCAATTGTTTATAAACTTTAGTCCAAGCTTCCTGCTTGAGACAAACACCGTGACCTATAGCTCAAGCAGCCTACGTGATTTGTAACTAGTCATCTGATTGTATGTTCGTATGTAACTATGTCATCTGATTGTATGTTCGTATGTTCGAGCTACTGTCTGCTCCTTTATGACTTGTTACCGAGATGTAGAACGAGCAGAACAGAGTTGGCTATCGTCATTAGAAGACCTGTACCTCGTTTACCTAAGCTTTATCATGTAGAGAGAATAGAATTAGCCATCATCATTGGCAGAAGCGATCAAGCTATCGTCATTAGAAGACTTGTACAATCATACCTGAACTTCACCATGTAAATTCAGAGAATATAAGTATTTTTGTACTTCGTGGTTTCTACTAGATCCTCACCTCATCACCGAATCATCATGAGTTTAACACATCGTCGTCATAACCAAAGAAGATAATACCGACTTCGTAAGTGATCTACAAACCTCAAGACACTCCATTGAATATGGAAGTGCAATACCAACCGACTTAGCGTAAGATTATCGCAAGTCTAACATTACCTCATAGGGGCGCCTTATTATACAAGGCAACAGCCCTAAAACATATATGAAATTCCTTGCAAAAGGTGTGATAAAGTCTATTACGGACAGACTGGTAAATCTCTTTCACAAACGTCTCAAACAGCACCAATTTCTGTGAGAACTGGGCAAATATCGAGAATGCCAATTATTCGTACATATGAGAGATTTAGACCATCCTATTAACTGGAGTCAAGCAAGAGCCTTAATCCCATGTAATGACACAGTTAAAACTTAAGAAAAGGAATATCATTGAATCTTGTTTTTCATCAAGTCAAATAACAGAAATGTTCTAAATTTAAGTCTTGTTTATTTAAACTTGATGCTTTCATAATGAAAAAAAGTTGTAGATAAATATAAGCAACAAAATTAATATATTCAGTTTTTACATGTTTTGGACTGTAAGATACTTTGTAATTTCGGTTAGGGTCAAATCTGTATAGGTTTGTGACTGTGTGATATCCGATAATACTGGATTATCTCTTTTAATTTTTACCCTTTTGACAATTAACCATCTGGTATTCTTGATCTTGTTGTGTACCTGAGACCTTTCTCTCCAATTGTATTTCTTAGCTCCTTGACAATGTCGTAGTAAAGACTAAAGCACTTGGATATCGACTATCATTTTCCTGTGGAATTTGCTTATATATATATATATATATATATATATATATATATATATATATATATATATATATAGATAGATAGATATAATGTATATACATATATAATATATATATATATATATATATATATATATATATATATGATAATATATATACATACATTGTGCAAAAAACTATTGCAATCTTTTTATGTGAAGTAATCCCGCCCGTCCATCCATTTCCCACTTTTCAACGTAAGGCATATTGCCACGTATCAAACGATCTGGCGACAAAAGCAGAATGGTTCGATCTTGTCAGTTCGCATTTATTAGTCCTTGCCTCGTCGCCCCCCGCAACCCCACCCCATGGATTAATGATAGAATTCTTGTTGTTACGTAAATTATCTAAGAAACAGAAGAATGCTTTCCTTTTGAGGTGAAAAAATTAACAGTAAATTGACTAACCCGATCCGTCCGGGTATAAAAGGCAAGTGCACACACCGCACATGCTCTTCCTTTTAATTAACTCAATTCAGTCAGTAGCTCTTCCGGGCCGTGTACGTGGTGTACGAGCGAGACTTATCCATGAGGGAAGTTGCAAGTGACGCCATCATTATGTACAGTAAGTAATTGTTCATCCCTTTAGCCATTGTTGGGCTAATTGATTTAAACCTTTGCTGCCATTGTTTAATCAACTTTCGGGAATGTGTCCCTAGTTATATTGATGAAAGTGTGATTCAATTTAAGTGATTTTTCTGTAAATTTGTGGTGCTGTGCCACCTAAATTCATGCACCACTGCTTTGCTTCTCTGTTGACGTTAGTAAATTCTGGTTTTGTAATAAAATTGTTAAAATCTTCTGTTTACCGTTCGATTTGCCTTGTGCACGGGCTGGAACCTGTCCCTAAAGGTAGGGCTATCAAGCCTCCCTCCATCTGACACGAACAATTGCAATAACATTCGCGATATATATATATATATATAATAGATTAATATATATAATATTATATATGATATATCTAATTATATATATATTATAATATATATATCGATAGATAGATATATATAATTTGCCCGCGTCTTGGAAAATAAGCTGCGGCCACCCATGTATGTAGTATCGGTGACCAGTAGATAACTGCTTAAAAATTTCAGCCTAAAAGCAATAAAAAACAATTGTCTACATGGCTTCAATGGTGAGGATTGGTCTATTCCAGCTCTAATACATACATATCTGAATTCGACAGGTATGTTTATGTATGCGAGGCAACAGAATTATATCCTTCTCGTGGTCAGGTCGGCAACATGACCTCACTGTGATTAGGGGATGTGGGTTCATTTCCTGCTACCGGACATCGTAAACAGCCTAAAAAATCTTGCATTTGGATCTTATGGCCCTGCAGTGACGTTTATCCAAAATTAGTGCGAAGAATTCGAGAAAGCATTGTGGCTATTACAATTACATATGTGTCTGGTAAAAATGTGACAATATATATATATATATATATATATATATATATATATATATATATATATATATATATATATATATATATATGACTGGTAAAAATGTTCTGTTACAACAGAATTCCATCTAATAAAAGGAGCCCATATAGAGAGAAAAGTACTATATTTCAGAGACTGCTGTCTCCCTCTTCGGGTGGATGAATGAGAAAAGTTTACAGAAATGGTGGTATTTATACCAAGAGGTCCATCCACAGGCAAGCCAATTAAGGTCACCAGCGCTGATAATCTTCCTTTAATCTTCTTAAGCGTAGGTTGAATGAAAATCTTGTCGATCGTATCTGAAATCTATGCTCCTTTTGAGATGTTCATTACCTGCCTCTCTTTTATTAAGGCCGATTCCATCATTTGACTCTTGTACCGGCAGTTGCTGCTATAAATTACATGTGACAAATTCCAGTTTATTCTATGGTTATGTTCATTTATATGGTTGAAAATAGCTGAGTTCTGTTGTCCATACCTAACTGACCGTTTGTGTTGTATTAATCTCTGGGGAAGTGATTTACCTGTAAATTCGATGTAAGATTGGTCACAGTCCTGGCATGGGATTTGATAAACCCCAGTGTCCTTGGGAGATGTCTTTTGTTGGACTTTAATCAGGGATTTGGCTAAGGTGTTTGGGTAAGTAAATGCAAAAGGGTTAGATTTTCCGAGGTTCTGAGTCACCTTCTTAATCGTGTCCAGGTGTGGAATTGTTATTTAATTGTTGGGTGTATCTCTGGTCTTGTCTTTAGGGGGTTGGTAGAAAATTACGTTTGCTTTGTGAATTGCTTTCCTAATTATATGGTCAGGATACTTTAAAGACGAAAGTTGCTTACGAATTAGTTCAAATTCTTTTTTTCACGAATTAGTTCAAATTCTTTTTCCAGGAAATCTGGGGAACAAATTCGTAAGGGTCTTAAGAACAGGTTGCTGGCTACACCTATCTAGATAGCAATGTTGTGATAGCTAAAGTAGTGAATGCATGAAAGTGAGAACGTTGGTTTTCTGTATATGGTAAATTTGTATTCTGTCGTATCTCTGATGATTAAAACATCAAGAAGAGGAATTTTGTTGTCTGTTTCCCATTCAACTTTAAATTTGATGCTAGGCACTAATGCGTTTAATTTTGAGAGGAATTCATTAAAATTGCCCCACTTATTATCCCAAAAAGTTAGAATATCATCCACAACATGTTTTTGGGTTTTATTGCATTTATTACTGTAGTTTCAATGTATTCCATGTACAGATTGGCTAAAACAGGACTTAAAGGACACCCATACTACACCCGAATTTTTGCTTGTAGAATGATTCCCCTAATGAAAATACGTTATTAGATGCACATAATTCAACTAACTTTAGCTATCACAACATTGCTATAGGTGTAGCCAGCAACCTGTTCTTAAGACCCTTACGAATTTGTTCCCCAGATTTCCTGGAAAAAGAATTTGAACTAATTCGTAAGCAACTTTCGTCTTTAAAGTATCCTGACCATATAATTGAGAAAGCAATTCACAAAGCAAACATAAATTTCTACCAACCCTCTAAAGACAAGACCAGAGATACACCCATCAATAAAATAAAAATTCCACACTTGGACACGATTAAGAAGGTGACTCAGACCCTCGGAAAATCTTACCCTTTTGCATTTACTTACCCAATCACCTTAGCCAAATCCCTGATTAACGTCCAACATAAGACATCTCCCAAAGACACTGGGGTTTATCAAATCCCATGCCAGGACTGTGACCAATCTTACATAGGATTTACAGGTAAATCACTTCCCCAGAGATTAATACAACACAAACGGTCAGTTAGGTATGGACAACAGAACTCAGTTATTTTCAACCATATAAATGAATATAACCATAGAATAAACTGGAATTTGTCACATGTAATATATAGCAACAACTGTCGGTACAAGAGTCAAATGATGGAATCAGCCTTAATAAAAGAGAGGCAGGCAATGAACATCTCAAAAGGAGCATGGATTTCAGATACGATCGACAAGATTTTCATTCAACCAACACTTAACTTAGAAGATTAAAGGAAGATTATCAGCGGGGGTGACCTAAATTGGCTTGCCTGTGGATGGACCTCTTGGTATAAATACCACCATTTCTGTAAACTTTTCTCATTCATCTACCTGAAGAGGGAGACAGCAGTCTCTGAAAAATAGTACTTTTCTCTCTATATTTTGGTGTTTTTATGGGCTCCTTTTATTTTATATATATATATATATATATATATATATATATATATATATATATATATATACATACATACTTATATAAAAAATATATTTTTATTTGTCCGGTAAGAAAATTTAATTCACGGGGTAAAAAAATTGTTCTGATAATTTGAAGAATCTTCTTTCTGTCTGTAAAAATTGTTGTTTTTCATTTTCAAATATGCCAAAACAAAGTAAAATCACTTGGCTTCAAAATAACTCCTACCGAGCACTCATTCTTCTTGAAACAATATACAGCATGCAACAAAAGAAAGTGGTCTTGAAGTTAACATCGTAAGTGGTAAGTCAGAACAAAGTGGGTTTTACCACGGACGAGTTTCGGACCCAAACCCCTATTCCCCCACCTACATACCCTCCACAAGGAAAACAAATCAAATGTAATTTGGTTTAGCTGAGATAAGTTGTCTTTAGTATATTCAGTAAAGTAAAACAATTTCCATTTAAATATGTACTTGACACTTAAAATTTGTAAACTTATGAATATTATGTTAGGTAAATTGTCCAAATCTTGTTGGGAATTCCAAACTCATTTTAATTTAGTTTTTTTTCTGCAATTTAGCTCTTGGCTGGTAAGCAAGTTATTGCTAATGTCAGCATAAGTTGCTACCTGTAAAAAGGACCATCGTTTCCAAGTAGTTTTTATTATAAAGCGTAAATTTAAGTCAAAGGAGATGCCTTATATGCAAAATTTAAAAGGAATAGGCATTTTCTTTGACAGTGTAAAACTTATTCGGGTATTATGATATTTTTATCAATGACTACGACACGCACCTGCATGTGCTGGTACAACTGTTAATTAGCGAAGTCCCAGAAAACCCGGATGGCAACACTGACTTGAGATTTGAATGGTCGGGGCGTAAACAAAAGCTTCGTCACAACGTAGAAGTTGTACCACCAGACCTTTGTTTGTAAAATAGGAAAGACTCTTCACGTCAAAATGGCCCAGAATGTAGCACCCGAAGCATCGACGAACGCCAGTCCCAGCAAGAACAACACAGAGAGAGCCATAGCCGGAAGAGATTCACATTCCGTTAGCAAAAGGTGAGGTCATCGGGCACCCGATGTTTTACCCTAATTGCAGAGGGAGGCCAGGCTGACATTTTTAGTCGCCTTTGACGTCGCTGATGTTCTGCTCGGGTCTTTGGTTAGGGAGCCTTTTACTTGAACGTTCAGATGACGTTAACATAAGCTGGTCAGGGTTTTTGAGTATTCGTTCTTCAGAAATTGTATCTAAAGGCTACAGAGCCTTTGTCATCCATAGTGTACCTAATGGGCTAGGCTCGTCCTAGGGTAAAACACCGCGTGGACTGGCCAACTCACCGACTACCACGGCTAGGCCACCCTCAGAAAAAGTACTTTTAACATGTCCTGACACTGGAGATGGTCATCAGTCCCGAGTTGTTGGTGTGAAAGGAGCTCAAGACCTACCTACTCTCCTTTCGAAGTAAATAGGGTAAACAATCACGGACGATCCACCATCATCACGCTGGATGGGTCTTATTCACTCGATATTTAATTGATGAATCATGAATACAATTACAACTCTAAGCATAGGGTAAAAAACTGCAGGGTACAGAGTGGACCATGTACGATCAGTGTGAACAGTCCCAAAAAAAAGTACATTATAACGCGTCCTGACATCGGAGATGGGCATCAGTCGCGACTTCTTGTTGGTGAGAAACGGAGCTAAAGACCTCTACTCTCCTTTCGAAGTAAGTAGGGTAGATACCACGGCAGGCCAACCAGGCCACCTACAATCAATGTTTGCCACCCTCCGAAAAAGTACATTATAAACGCCTCCTGACACCCGAGATGGGCATCAGTCGCGACTTGTTGTAGGTGATAAACGGAGCTAAAGACCTCTACTCTCCTTTCGAAGTAAGTATTTTCTCCCAAAGTTAGAAATTAAGGCCAAATTTTAAGATTTAAACAGAGGGTACTGAAAATGGCGCCCACGGCAGTGGAAATCTCACCAAAACGCTTTAGAAATTTTTACTTACAACTAAAAATGTTTCGAAGATTGGCGCCATCTCGATGTTTACGGAGTCGCTTGTGTCAACAAACCTTATTTCCATTTACCTGTGATAAATCCGCACACACTTGTAACCCACAGACGCTGGAGCACTTTTATCACCAACAACTTGAAACACGATTCACCAACAACAACAAGCCAGGAGTAAACAGCTGTTTTGGTAGAGATGACGAGAAGCGTGTCCTTAGCTAATTTTTAAATAAGTAGTAAAACATCAATATTTTTACATATTTATGATGATAATTTAAAAATAGGGGGAAACATCACGACACGGCAACCCTCATCACGGTAGACGGGTCTTATTCACTCGATATTTAATTGGTGAAACATGAATACAATTGCAACTCTAAGCATACCATTTAAAAAGACCGAAGTTTCGTCAACATATTGTGATATATGAAAGCCCCATACGAACTAAAATAAGCATGTGAGCTCTTCGTAAATATGTTTTTCAAGGCAGTTTTGAAATCCAATATGGCGGCTACGTTTTGCATGGACGGTTCTCATCAGTGACGGCCACCATCTTTCCCCAGCCTTCCCAGCACTCATTTGAACAATGTTAGCGTATGTATGTAACGTTTATTGATCTTACTCAGATTGCAGTTGTAATCAGCACAATAAAACAACATTTTGTTGCCTATATTAGTGAAAGTATGAAAACTTGTTATTGTTCCGATACGTAATACAAACCCTCGGTGCCTTTAACAATAGGAAGTAGCTAGCGGCAGCTGGAACGGTCGTAAGCTTCGAACAAGGGGAGAACGGTAGTTAACTGCTTGTCCGATCGTCGCGCGCCGCGCGACTGGGAGGTAAACAAATCACTTTTGCTTTCGGCCGTGTGGGAAGGACGTGTTCGCCATCGCTCTGCCCGCTTTGTCGTTTGCTTTGAGTTTGAGTATTGTTTCTCTTTCTGTATAAATCAGGAGTGATTGTAAGTACTTTTCACAATTCTATTGAATCTTGCAATGAGTGAATTGGAAGAAATGGAAATATCACCGCGCCCTCCAGTCGCCGTTTAGAGGTGTCCCGGGCTGGAGGGGCGTAGATGTGGAGGGTTCAGGTCATTCGTTGACGTGGACCCCCACGAGGTGGTTTGTACTCGTTGCAGGGGCGAGAGTGCTCCCGCAACGAACCTGTGTTACATGTATGAATTGGTCCGAGGCGCAGTGGGTGCTGTACGAGGGCAGGAAGAGACTTAGGCCGGCCAAGAAGTCATCGGAAAGTCCAGTGACTCCTTTGGTGACGGACACTTCGTCCTCTTTCCTGCCTCCCGGTCCAGCCCCCACGTTTCGCGCCTTCCCCGTGCGGGGGGTGGGGGGGGGTAGCGGAGTCCTTTTCCTCTCTCGATCCGTCGAGTGTGGAGGAGGGCGCCCGCTACCCGGACGTACAGCTGTACTCGGGGTCTTCCGTCCGCTCTGGGGGGGGTGTTTCGCCCCCCAGGCGCGAGGAAGCCCCTCCAACTAACCCGACTATTGCTTCCGCAGGTGTGCCATCAGCGAAGGACGACTTGGGACAGGTGTGGGAGTCGCTGGGACTGCAGGGAGTGCCCAGCATCCAGGGGTTGCTTCAGCGGTTGGCGGGGTCGGCGGTGGTCACTCATGGTGCGGTGACCACCACTACTACCACAATAACGACACCAGCGTATGAGATGCCACCACATCTGTATATACGCCCCATATAATGTCGGTGACACCCCACGGTGGCTATACAAAAACCCATTGCTGCCGTGCCAAAGAGGACGGTGCCACCACCACCTGGATTTTTTCCTTTGCCGACCCCGGACTTCCGCTGCCCAAAGAGTACCCCCCTGGACCTGCCGCCAGTGCCACGGATGACGGTGACTGTCGACAGGACGCCTGGCTCTCCCACCCGTGGTACCTGCCGTGCCTGCCGTACCTGTTGCCGTTCCAGCTACTCTTTCCCTTTTCAGATCGGCCTGCACATTCCCTTTCAGATGTTCCTGCCGTTCCTGCTGTTCCCGGACCTGTTCCTGTTTGTTCCTGCTGCTGGTGTTGCTGTCACAGTCTCAGGTCTTTCCGGACAGGTGCAGTCGGGCCCTGTTGCTTCGGCAACTGCCCCGGCTCCCTCCTGGATGGAAAGACCTGACGTCTGTTCTGCGGAGCCTGGCGAAGAAGAAGAAGAGGAAGAGGAAAAGGTGTCGTCGTCGTCTTCATCGTCTTCTTCGTCGTCTGCTGCCTCTCCTTCCCCTTCGACTTCTAAGGCTAAACAGCCGAAGAAGAAGAAGGCTGCCTCCTCCCCCCCTGAAAGAAGACTCCTTCGGGATCTCTAAGGGCCCGGCTCGCTCAGGCGAGCTGGGGAGCTCTCTGCTGGTCCTCCTGTTCCTTCGGGAACGGGGCCCGTCGCTTCTTCGCAAAGAAGAAGTCGACGGGGACCAGGTGCACCAGCCTCGGCTGGTGCGTCCTCACCTGGTGCTAGCGGTTCTGCCGCTAAACCAGGTTCCGTCCGGCCTGCTTCTCGTCGTTCGCGAGAAGCACCGAGTGGACGCTCTTCCAAAGAGGACCGTCCAGCCAAAGTTTTGACGTCCGAGCTCGCTCGCCGTCAAGACAGCGGCGCGGAGCAGAAGACTGGCGAGAGTCGTGCACACGACTCTCGCCAGGCCAGTGGACGCTCTCGCAGCGATCAACTGGCTGCTCGGGCTGACGTGACGGTCGCTGACCGGCCACGGGTTGAGGCGAGGAAGGAGTCCCCACAAAGGCCGCCGGTACCAGCCACGGCTGGTACCAGCGGTTTGACGCGCCGAGAGGACGACTGGGCCGGTCTCGACGCGAAAGGGAGCCTAGCAGGTCACCCGTCCGCCGCTCCCGATGGGACCGGGCGGAGACGGTGACCAGCGGCAGCTCGCCTGACGCTAGAGATCGGTTCTCGACGTTCTCAGCCGAGCCAATCGCCCCAGAGGCGAGCGGCAACGCTAGGCTGCTGCTCGACCGTCACGGCGTTGACGATCAGCAGCAGCCCTCCACGCACGCTGGTCCTGCCAGCGACGCGAGGGGGAGCGTCAGGTCTGCCTCTCCCTCCCGTACCTTCAACCTCCTCGGGCTATACCGGGAGGAGCAAGGTACCGAGGAGCGATCACGAGAGGTGCGCCGCTCGTGACCCAGCTATGACGCCGTAAAACGCTCAGGCACGGTCTTAGGACCGACCAGGACGTACGCGCAAGTAGTTGGAGGCGACCGTCAGGGGTCTGTCGCTGTTCCTCCTTCTGAAGGAGGAGTATCGAGGGATATGCTCTTGCTGGAGGGACTGGACGGTCCTACTCCACAAGACGCTGTAACGCCTGAGATACAGAGGAACGGACTCGCAGAGGTCATTAAGCTGATGCGTCTGCATAATGACCTTGCGGAAGGATCGCCGCTACCACCAGCAGAGCCCACGTCCCGGCTCGAATCTTTTATTTTGGGGTCCCAAGAGGGAGCCCAAAATGATGATGGGGTTGCCACGATCAGAGCTTGCGGAAAAAAAACTCGGTCCTGGATCAGGTGGAGAATCTCGTCTCAGACGGGAGGACTCGCTAAAATCCGGACGGTCCTCTAAGCTGCTTCCTCCTCCTCTACAGCGGCAGAGGCGATTCTACGTGCCTTCGGAAGACCCGATACTGCCGAAACAGGTTAACCGGAGTTAGCGAGGCTGACTCCAGGTGTGTCCCCTGCAGCAGCGCTCCTGTCGGAGAACCTATGGTTCTCGCAGCAGGAGGCACTTGCCCTGGAATCTACCGCTATGGCAGCATTCCAGCAGTTTCCTGGTTGGATTTGTGGTCCCTCACATATCCAAAAGTAGCGGCCGGCTCTGGGAGTTCTGCTCTCGAAGACGACGCTTCTTTCAGGAGACTGTGCCAGTCTGGAGGAAGAGCAATCTCTTACCTCGCCCATCAGAACTGCTAACTGTGGGCCAACTTGGTTCTTCGACGTAGGGACGCAGTCCTTACCGAGTGACCAAGGGGGCCGGGCGTGAGGCGGCACTCGGGCTACGAAATGGACCTCTTAGGAGTTCCCCAGCTCTCTTTCCTGGAGAGATGGTGGACGCTGCGGTGGTGGAACGGCGGCGCACTGACGAGGAGTGACCGCTTAGTCCACCAGGCAGTCTCGAAGGTTTCTGGGCAATCTCGAGTAACTGCGCCCTCTTGATTTTGAGACTGCCTTGACGAAGTATGCATTTTCAGCTGACTGCTGAAAATGCATAGCGGGCAAGAGGGCTTTCGAACTGGGAGAAAATATCTCCCAGTTCGAATCCAAAAGGTCTCAACTCCTCTTACTTAAATTTGTTTCCTGTCTTTCTACTATCTTTAACTCAGTTGCTCAACCTAGCTGTCCCTTCTTCACTAAAACCTTCTTATGGGTTGGGCAGGGGCTGGGCTCTTGCGCATTGGCTCTTTCTTGATCCAAATGGCAGAGACTGTAGAGGTTTGGTCCGCCTCTCGAGTATGTTTGGACCCTGAGGATGTTATATGATTCATAGCAATATCCATCGGGGCGGAACTACCTATGGGGGACTTGCCTGCGGAATCCGGGAGGTATAGTCTCTACGGTAGGACTCTCGGCATTCTTTCCTTTGGTGTGCCCTCTATTGTAACATGAATGGGGATGATTGCATACTAGTTATGCCCTCAGTCCTATCAAGCGGGTTTTGCTTACACTTGAGCCACTCATGTTAT